>NW_007259852.1:559909-612048 GCF_000164805.1 Carlito syrichta
TGGTAGCACGCGCCTGTAGTTCCAGCTACTTGGAAGGCTGAGGCGGAAGGATCGCCAGAGCCCAGCAGGTCAAGGTTGTAGTGGGCGACAGAGTGAGACTCCAACTCAAAAAAAATAAAAAATAAATAAAAATAAAAAATGGAGATGGAGAGAAGGAGAGAAAGAACAATGGGAACAGTGAACAGGCCAGACCCACAGAAGTGTGGCCTGAGAAAAAACCACCCCCCAGTGAAGAAGAACAGCCAGCTCTCTGTGAGAGGTCTCTCCACACCAGCCTCAGGGTGGTACTGGGTGTTTCCTTTATTACTATTTGGTCAGAAACACATCAATTAAGAATAAAGGCATCCAGGAAACCCTGATTTGTGGACACTAAATGAAGCTGCAGCCCATGTAATATTATCATAAATGTACCTGTGTGAGTTTCTGAAATGTTTCTCAGATGCATTTGAGAACAAACCAGAAAAACTTTTAAAAGCAGACTTTAATTTTTCACTCATAAGCAGTGAATTCTGCCTTTGAATAAACCTTCATTTACTAACTAGGACATCAAATAAACTTTTTTTTCTCTAAATCATGTGGGTCGCTTCACCAATGTTAAGCTGGGAGGCCTGCACCATAGTGACACTCCCAATCACTTGTTCCTATTTTGAGACAATTTCAGCCCGGAGAGTTCTGTAGCACAGCATAGCCTTCCTGTGCCCTGTTGAATTAGGTAGAGTTGCGGCCTATTCCTACCTCTCTGATAAGCATATAGCCCTGGTTCACTGCAAATATACCAAAAGAAAGCAAAAGCTACTTCATAAAGCTTTCTTTGTCTCTGAAAACATGGATGGATAGATGGATGGATGGGTGGATGGATGGATGGATGGATGGATGGATGGATGGATGAGTGGCTGGGTGAGTGGGTGGGTGGATGGATGAAAAGATGGAGGTTGAATGGATGGATGGATGGATGGATGGATGGATGGATGGATGGATGGATGGATGCATGGGTGAGTAGGTGGCTGGATGGTTGAAAAGGTAGATGGATAGATGGATGGATGGATGGCTGGATGGATGGATGGATGAAAGGATATATGAATGAACAGATGGAGATATGAATGAATTTTTTGTTAACAGAAATGAAAAATAAATTGTTTTGGTCATTGGACAATTAAGCAAATCCATATAAGCCTCAAAGGCCATACAATCAAATCTCTCAGCTTTATGAGAGATATAGCCTTGCTATAATCACACAGCCAGTGACCACACCCTGGGGACTAGAACTTGGTCTTGAGGGCAGGGCTTATTGTGTCTATACAATTCATAGCATCACTAACACCAACAAAAATTTGTGTCATGTACAAAGAAATGACAAATGTTCAAAGAAACTAAAACAATAACTTGCACAGTCCAAAAACCATCTGATGATTCAGAAGACCCTTCAGGCTCTTTCTGGGTTTCAGGGTCAACATGCAGAATATATCATTGCTTTAAAGATGAGAGGTGCAATGGCTTTTGCTGTGATGTTCAACATATAACACAGATGTTGTTAAATGGGTAGTGGCCTCCAAATTATAGCAAAGACTTTTTTAACCACCAAAATAATGAAGACTGAAATAAAAATAACACTAATTAAAAGAAAAACACAAACTTGGTCTAGTTCAGCTTCTACTGCTAGAGACCTCGGTCACTTTTTGTGATGTCAATTTTTAAATTATAAACAAGGGATAAACTTCCAGCCAACCTCCCTCTCAGATTCCCCAAATCTGTATCAAAAGTAGAGAATTTACATGAAAGGTTCTCACAAATTATAAAGGCTAAACACATGAAAGGTATTATGATTTAAATTAATTCAGAGGTAGAAAAGGTAAGTGGTAAATTTAGAAATATTTATTTTCATAAGTAACAGTGTATTAGGTAAATATTAGACTTACGTTTGAAAGCAGGATACATGGGAGCCATATTGGTTACAAGGAATGCATCATATTTAGCCTCTGGTGAAGAGCTCAGATCTAAACATTAGGAAAACAAATAAGGTACATTGCTTACCAAAAACTACATCAGTTGAAAAAAGCAATTTTCTAAAATGTCCTAAAAAGCAAGAGGTAAATGGTTCTACTCTTTTATTCCTAATCATTCCTCCTTTACACAGTATTTTCTCCTTTCCCTCTTCCTCTCTTTTCTTCACTCAATTTCCTCTCTCAAAATTTGTTTACAATGCTTTTTCTTCCTACTTAGATCCTTGTTTACTAAGTGCTATGTAAAAAAATTCTTGATTTTATTAGTACAATTTAGACTTCAAAAAATGTCATCAAGGTAATGAGAGATCATTACAGGCATCACGTATTCCTAAGAGCTCCCCCTATGGCATTATTTAAAGGACTAATGTCTGGGTGATTCACTATTTTGTTTCCAGATTCTCATTTGAGAGGTACGGTGGGCCCAGAAAGCTGGTCACTTTTTGGCCTGTCTTGGAAGGATCCAATAAAAGCTCACCTCTCTGCAATCTCTTAAGTGCCCCCTTTTGAAGAAAATCTGAGCCACTGAAATCCTAAGCACCAAGTTTCACACTCTACAATGCACACAGTTAACACCCCTCTGGAGTCACCCCAACCTGATACCCTGCGACTTACAAGGAGGAAAGAGGAACCCATAGGACATCTGCTTATCATTTTTATAGGCCAAACAATTCTGACTGAAACTCGGAGAGACACGGACATCGGGCCGTACGCAGTTGGTCAGGTGCTCAGGGATGCTGGAGACCTCGGCCTGCAGGGGAGGTAGAGGCAGAGTGACATCACTGCAATGAGAGCACCACTGCAAGGACAGCACCATGAGGACTGTGCCACCATGACAGCAATGCCACTACAAGGACATGCCACTGCAAGGACACCATGAGGAGAGAAAGGCTGAAGCCAGGTTGCTTCACTACCAACAGCCAAAACAAGAGTTCAGCTTTATCATAGCTCATATTCTGATATTCCAACTTTTTTTTAAAGTCTTTAGTTTTAAATACAGTAAGCCAATAATTTTCAAACGTATTCTTTATCAGCAGAACTCTCCTATCAAAGTCTTAACAGCAATATACCAAGCAGAAAATAAAGCAGAAATCCCACTGATGAGATAGCGAATAGGATTCCATGGAAGATAACTTATTTTATACTGTAAGGAATAATATAGACATATCCCTTCCCAAAAAAAGAGACTACATGTGTATGCACGCGTGTGTGTATACATATATGTGTAGTATGTACAAGAGCAAATACATGTGCACACAGTACAAATTAACAAGAAGCTATGCTTGGGGCAGTAGAAGTGTTCCTTACTTTTATATTAAGAAATTTAAAACATACCTCAATTGCCAAATAAAATGTTCTAATTCCTAATGTATACCAACCAAACTCATCTTCCTCAAAACTGAAATCCCAAAATAAAACTTTTATTAAAAAACAAGTCAATGCTGTGCGTGTGGCATGTGGGTAGGGAGTAGATGCGAACTCTGTACTTTCCATTCAGTCTTGCTGGGAATGAAAATTGCTCCAAAAAAATAAGATCCATTAAAACAAACAAACCTTGGTGGCTTCTGCAACTGTTGGGCACTGGCTTAAACAGAGTAAAAGAAACTCAAAGAATCATAATCTCCCTTCCATGTTTAACATTGTCCCATAAAATTATTAGAACATTGAATAAAATCTAGTTCAAAATATCTTGCAATATATCCAACATAGGATTTCTTTTATCACAAAATATCATAATATTTTCTAAGACAAAATTCTATAAAGTAAGGAATCACTGTATTAATGCAAGGAATGTAGTTAAATGAAGAATATGCAACACAATTTTCTCATGACCTGTTTGGAAATAGTGTACGATGTCCAGAGTGGCATCAGAAATATCTCACTATAGCCACTTTCAAAGTCAATATGATATAAGATATCATATCTAGTCCGATAAAGCACCGCGGGGCGTCCATAGAGCAAGTGTCTCTCTAGAAAAGAGAAACACAAACCATGTCAAACACACACAAAACTTTACATCAACTGATAAAAGAAGTATTGGAAGAGGGTCAAGTTGTCTAAAATTTGCTAGCTTACTTATTAATAATATAGCACCTTCTCCTTAATTGAATCAAGTTAGTTTTCCTAACATTTCTGTGGTTTATCTGATCACCTAAGCACACGTCAAGGTCTATAGTTGTCAAAACTATAAGTGTAAGTGTTGTATTTATGTTATTTTTTTAGTTGCAAAGAATTTATAATTCATATAGGAAGGAAACACCACTTCATAAATTCTGAAATGATTTAGCTGAATGGAAAGCAAATGGAATTGGATTTGTGTAGAATTAATTAGCTTGACACCTGAAGAGGCTGATCAGGTTAACTAATGATTTAATTAAGAGGAAGTCTCACTCTGACCATTATATGCAAACTGCAACTCCAATGTGCATTATTTCAGCATTTAAAGTAAGTGGCTTTGCCATGTGGAGGAAACTCTTTAGGTGAGAACTTAAAGGAACATGTGTAGATAAAAATAAGTGGGTGTTCAAGAGGGCCCCTTCAATACTGAAGCAGAAAGTTCATTTGTGACCCAAGATCACAGTTAAGACTCTTGAATGCAGATTCAGACCCCCAAAGTAAAGCTCTCTTCTTAGGAAAAAAAGGTCTGAGACTTTATTCTTTGAGGAAGAAGAGATGGGAAGTCAATAAGCAAATCTCATCCACACCCACAAAAATACCCAGAGCTTGAGCTACCCGTTTAGAGTAGACTAAAGTCAAAGCTTCCACAGATTCTTAGAAATCGGAGTCCCTACAGACCAAAATACTTAGAGATTGAGGCTTAAGCAATTCACAATCCCTAAGTAATCATCAAAACAACAACAAAAAATTACTGTTATTTCTACTAGAGAAAACCAGTCCTGGCAATCAGTTATTAAGTTATATATAAATGTTGCTTTAATTAAAGTTTTACTGTTCTAAGCACGGAATGGAGAAAACCCCTTCATAGACCACTTTGCAAGACCCTCCCAAGTAGAACTGCCGATCTGAGGCAAAGTGCCCGTGCCAACAACACAGACCTGCCTGGTAGCTTGGA
Organism: Carlito syrichta; assembly: GCF_000164805.1. Classification (NCBI taxonomy): domain Eukaryota; kingdom Metazoa; phylum Chordata; class Mammalia; order Primates; family Tarsiidae; genus Carlito; species Carlito syrichta. The sequence goes on from NW_007259852.1 coordinate 564,983, forward strand.
GGCCCCAGCACTGCAGTAACAGAGAAACCTTGGGTGAGCCGCCAGATGTGGGGACCCACCCCTGGGAAGTGGAACATCATATGACAATGTTCAACACATGAAACAGAGTAAACACTTAACAGCCAGCAAATCATAACAGTAGTACTTGGGGGCAGTTAACCAAGCCAGACTTTCCTTCAAAATTCAAACCAAACCTTTTTTAGGTTCAAAGTTTCCATTAATGTTTTCCTTGTTTTCATTTTTGCTGCCTCTGTATTTCCTTGTTTCAGCTGGAAGCAGAGGTATCAAAATTCTTTGAGAAGCAATTCTCATTTTTATTATTCAGGTTTTCATGCTTACCCAATGCAGTTCTCGAAACTCACGTTCAAGTTTAGCATCTGATCTATTCCATAAGGGGATGACACAATAGCAGCCATGATTCTACCCACAACACCCCCCCCAGCGCAGTCTCCAACTGGGGTCATGGACAACCCACAGGCCCCACTAACTGCAATCCCTCCTCCAACTCTCCCCTCCTGGCATCCTCAATGAACCCCACCCGATGAGGCAGATGCCTCTGCGATGCTCTGCTCCCCATTAGCAACTCTGCACTATTATGCACATATTTCCTTTCTCTCCATCAGGAATTGCTTCTCATCTTTTCACCAGTTCTGTCATCTACCTACTTCCAAGTTTTCCATCAATGTACTCCCCCTCCCCATCATCAGTCTCTGACAGAGCACCTTCCTTATACCAGGCCTGGGCTGTCAGATGGAGAGACTGGGTAAAGACGATGAGGACAGGGCTCTCACTCTCACAGAGCTGCCAGTCCAGTGGGAGAAACAGACTCAGCACAAGTAATGAGGTGCATTGTGGTGTGCCCTGTATCAATCACAGCAGCATAGTGTGATGGCGACACAGAGAAGGGTGAACACCACAGACAGGGTGGAGGTGGCAGCAGTCAAGATCTTCATGGAGCATCTGAGGGTAAACAAGGACAACCCCTCCTCCCAGTTTATGCCTGTTGCCCTGGTGTAACTGTTAACAGTATTCCTTTCACACTCAAGAGTGCATGACAAATGATGAGGTCACACAGTCCTGCTCTTATGGGAGAAACACAGGAGAAGTGAGGGGGGCCCAGAGAGCAGAGATATCTGAAGATACACCTTTTTCTGAAAGGTCCCTATCCTAGTGTCTTCATCTTTCCTCACTCTTCTGCTCTACATAGACAGACTCAGCGTGTTTCAGAAGTGTGGGCTTCACAGCTCCCAAACTACTGTCACTACTATAGTGTTGGCATAAACACAACATGGTATCATCTCACTGACTTGTTCACAATTGTTCCAGGCATAAATGGCATAGAAGAAAAAATGTGGTTCTGACAGCCTCTTAAAAGCCATCCAAGGTCTCCAGTGACCCCAAGAAACCTACTTGGGTCTTCCTAAAGTTTCATAGTTTCATCTAAGAAACAGAAATCATTTTTACAGTAAGAAACACATATTTTTTAAGAAAAGAAACACATACTTTAAGATCCAGAATCAAAATTTAGGTTGCATGTTTTCAGTTTATGAAACAATCCAAGAATCACAAGTTCTCAGTCATAGCCTGACTCCACTAGTCTTCATGACATCTTAGGGAGCCACACCTTGCACTTCTGTTCAGCAAAAATGTCCCTACTCATTCCCTACTAAGTACCAAATGAACTCAAACCTCGATCTTTGTACATGTCAAGGTCTTTCCCCTGAGACCAGCCACCCCTAAAGCCTCTGCTCTCCAATGTGCTCCCAGGCATCCTGGCTGTGGATCCAGGGCGGCTGTCTCCCTGGCTGGGTTTCTGTCATGGGATCCCAGACACAGACTTTCCTCCACAGCCAGTTCCTTGTTGACAATAGCATCTCTGGCATCGCTGGTGCACACCAAGGTTTCCCTCCAGACACCGCATCTGGCAGAACACCCGAGGCAGCCTTTTGAAGTGGGTGGATGTCCCCGGCACGCCTCCTTTTTGTCTTCCAAAATCCGCTCATACAGCCTGAGTTTGTGTTTCTCTTCCCTCCTCAGCTTCCTGATTCATATTCCCAAAGATTCGCTGGCTGGCTCGGGAGCCACATGAAAACCTCCCCTCTTTCTTGTGTTTTTACAACGCTCACTCCCACAATAACATGCCCTTAAATTTTACCACAAAATCTCTACCAAGGTCTTTCCTCTTCCTGCCTCCTTCCTCTCCCATTGCCACACAAGTGCCTGTGATCATCCACTGCTGTCCCAGCCTTCTCTGGAATCTGACTTGGGGCCTTTGTCAGGGCTCTGCTCTTTCTGACCTTGGTCCTTGAGGTCATGCTATGAGTCGTGAGCTGGCCAGGTCCTGCTGCAGAATATAGCTTGATGAGAACAGGCACTTGTCTGTTCATTCTCACTGTCTCCACCATCCCCAACAAGGCCAATTACATAACATATGTTTGGTAAGTACTTGATAAAGTAATTTTTTTAAATATTGGCTTTCTCCATTTGACTTGCCTCACATGGCCCTGAGAGAGAGATGGGGCAGATCGGCGCATTTCCATGTCACTGATGAAGGAGCAGGAGGCTTATGATTTGTACAAGACCATCCAGCTACCCTGTGGCACAGAACTGAGGCCTCTAGGGGTCTCTGGGAGGACATTGATGACTGGGCTATTCTAACGAGGCATAAGGGGATGCAGCGCCAAGTTCTCCTGGACAAGAACTCTGCCACGTGATGCCATGGAGAGGCAGCGAGGACAGCAGCAATGCCAAGTCATCTGGATTCCAGAGGTGGCCTCCAGACCCCACTACACAGAAGCCCTCTCTTGATATTCTCTTTGTTCCAAACCTTAGCATAAGAAGCCTTTTTCATGGAAAGCACATGGGACATAGAATCATATAAAACCAAAGTCAAATCTCAGCTCTTTTAAAGCTCTGCAATTCTGTGACTTCACCTTCCAAAGCTCTACAGCTTCCTGGGACATTGTCCTATTTACAGACGAATCATGTAACCCACCTAGTTCAGTCCTGACTCAAAGTCACTGCAGTTGTCGTCATTGTAGCTGTCGTGGTTAGTAAAGGGTGTATGCTCTACTCAATCCCGGGAAGAAATATTGGCAGGTAAAGGCTATTAAAATTCAGTCTAAGCCGGGTTCTGTGGCTCAGCCTGTAATCCCGTGCTTTGGGAGGCTGAGATGAGTGGATTGCCTAAGCCTGTGGGTTCGAGACCCACCTGGGCAACTTGGCGAGACCTCATCTCTACAGTAAATCAAAAAATCAGCTGGGCGTAGTAGCACACGCCTGTAGTTCCAGCTACTTGGAAGGCTGAGGCGGAAGGATCGTCAGAGCCCAGCAGGTCGAGGCTGAGGTGGACGGGAGCGGCACTGCACTCCAGTCTGGGCAACAGAGTGAGACTTCAACTCAAAAAAAAATAAAATAAAATTTCAGTCTACCATCCAGTTCATCCTGAACCCTACTACCAGTCACAAATGATTATACTCTGCATTGATATCTTCCAAGTCTTCCCCAAAGCACCCACAAAGACATGTATACAAAGAAACATGAATTTATCTCCTTTCTTTACTACAACTAATGTCTCCAAACAAATAATGAGAAACATTTTGGAATTGAAAGAACAACAGTGGAGACACTCTCCAGCCATATTCAGAACTCTGTTCTAAAACTGAAAATTATTAAAGTATACAAGTGATTCTTCCACTCAAACTAATCTCTTATTGTGGATGATAAGAAACCAAACATACAGATGTATTAAAATTATTTTTAATTCATTTTCTTCTAAAAGAGGACAGTGAGTGCTAACCTAAGAAAACAGAAAACATTTTATAGCATTGTAAATAGAAAAAAGACTAAGGTGGAAATTAATGCTGCAATCATTCTTACAGTGAAAATTGTACTTAGCTATCATGCCAGAATTGCTTGCTATGAGAGATTTAAATTTTTTTCAATCATTCATTCATTCATTGATTCAATGTCATGGGGAAATGAGTTTTCATTGCACAGTAAGTCTCCCAAGACATTAGGTGATCCAGAAATAACAGTCATGCAATCACAGGAAATTACAACAGCACATGCAACCATTACAAGCAAGGTGTGCACAGCATATGATATTTTCTGAAAATGCCAACTACTGACATCTGTGTTTAGAAAAGCTAATAATAAAACTAGTACAACTTTATATTTGTATAGAACTTTAGGCTTACAAGCTGCTTTAAAAGTGTCAATATATCTTCCAAGGTGTTCAGAAAGAGGAAGTGAGTACTTTGAGCATGACACATGCGTGTGCTCACATAAATGTTGATTCACACTCACGAGGTCTACTCTAGTGCAGCAGTCTCCAACCTTTTTGGCATCAAGGCCTGGTTTCATGGAAGAAAATTTTTCCACAGATGGGGAGAGGGATCATCATAAGAAGCACGCAACCTAAAGCCCTCATGTGTGCAATTCAGAATAGGGTTAATGCTCCTATGACAATCTAATGCCTCCTCTGATCTGACAGGAGGCAGAGCTCTGATCACTCACTGTTCACCTCCTGTTGGATGGCTACCATCTGTGGCCCAGGGGTTGGTGACCTCTGCTTTAGCAGATTCATGCTCACAAGGTCTACTCTGGTGGATTCACACTCACAGAGTCTACTCCAGTGAATTCACGTTCACGGGGTCTACACTGGCAGATTCATGCTCATAGGGTCTACTCTGGAGGATTCATGCTCACAGGATCTACTCTGGTGGATGCATGCTCCCAGGGTCTACACTGGCAGATTCAGATTCACAGGGTCTGCCTGGAAGGTTCACGTTCACAAGGTCTACTCTGGCAGACTCACGTTCACAGGATCTACTCTGGTGGATTCACTCTCACAGGGTCTACTCTGGCAGATTCACACTCAGAGAATCTACTCTGGTGGATTCATGCTCACAGGGTCTACTCTGGTGGATTCATGCTCATATGGTCTACTCTGGAGGATTCATGCTCAGAGGATCTGCTCTGGTGGATTCATACTCACAGGGTCTACTCTGGTGAATTCACACTCACAAGGTCTACTCTGGCAGGTTTCTGCTCACAGAATCTACTCCAGTGGATTCACATTCACAGGGTCTACTCTGGTGAATTCATGCTCACAGGGTCTATTCTGGCAGATTCGTGCTTACAGGGTCTACTCTAGGGGACTCACTCTCACAGAGTCTATTCTAGCAAATTCACGATCACAGGGTTTACTCTGGCAGAGCAGAGGAGACGTGATGTCACCAGCTACAGTTCCTTCCAGCCCTGACACCCAGCGACTCACTCAGAAGATGCCTCTTCTATTATGCTCGGAAAGTTGAGGTTACTATTTATGCTGCCTGTGAGAGTGATTTTGTCATAGGAGGACAAAATCACTCTCGCTAATCACTGTCGCTAACGAGACAAAATCACTGTCGCTAACGAGTCAAATGCAGGGATGTTTTTCTCAGGCAGAAATGTTTTAATACCATGAATATCCAAAGTTTAAGTCAGCAAAAACATGGGAGTCCAATAAAAGTTATAATGAATAAATTCACGGTGACTTTTAGAAGAGGAGCATCTGTGTGCCAGTTCTCTGGTGATAGAATGACTCAAGAAACTTGAATCATGAGACACCCCACCCTTTGACTTTGCCAACATGTCAGCTTTTCTTATAACCATACTATAGTCAACCAGAAGTTAGGTGTCACACGTTTAAATTCCTTGTAGACTTTGTAAAGGACTCGGGTACCTGCCACCACAGAGGCCCATCTTTCAAGTTAGACAGAACCTATTAGACGCCAACTAGTCTGTGAGTTCTAGATCAAAGGGAGGAGAGACAGTGGTGCAGAAAACAAAGAAGGGGTCAGATGATCTTTATGAAGAGGAAAAATAAGTCCAATAAATAAGATCTACTGGTTTCCTCAACTCTGCCTTATCAAATTGGAAGCTACACACATGATGACCAGACCCTGTGTGAGCTGACAACTCAAGAGAGACTCTCAGGAGAAGTTAGCCATGCTCATCTCTGTGGCCGGTGTAGAGCTGGAGCTAGAATTCTCCCCCTTTGTTGACACAGTGTTAGTCATTTCCTTACTGTCATGATATACCATCCCATCCACTGGAGTGACCTGCCTTTCCCTCCTCTTCCATGTTTCAATTTTCCAGAATTTCAAAATCAGAAGGAAGCGCCTGTGTCATAAATCATATGATTGTTCCTGGCTATTTCGCCCCCACCCCTGCCACATAATTGCAAGATTGAGGCTTTGTGGAAACATAAGTCTCCCTGTACCACTGGTCTCTTGGGCTCTGGCTCAGCTGGTGCACCACGAACAGATGTGGCACATGGCTTGTCAATCAGAAGTATAGAGACCCAGGGTACAGGTATGCTCTTCCTTCTTTTCCTCTGCCTCCTGCCCCCTGGACTCCAGAACAAAGGGCACATGTGGGACAGAGCTGCCCTGGCCTCCAGACAGCATTCTAAAGTGTGAGTAAAAAACACATCCACGAGTCACTGAGGTTCTCTGTTTCTGTCATATCACCTGCTTACAAGGAACACGAACACGTGCTTGTCACCATGGTACATAAGCTGAGGGGAGGGTATGTGGGGTCTTCAGATGGTCCTTTGTGTGGAGAGGGACTCGAATGATTCCTCTGTGGGTCTCTCCCTACTACAACTCACACAGGGCTTCTCCAGGAGGTAAGCTCAGGACAGGGACCAGTTGCTACCATTTACAACAGGGACTGTTACTCCTCTTCATAAAAGTAGTGTCCACAGCACCTGAACTGATGACCCATCAGACACACAACAGATGTCTTTTTCTTAGAGAACTTGAAAGCTATAGAGGGAAAAATATCTCATGGTATTTCTTTTATTACACAGCTGGCATCTTGTACACACAGAGTAAACCAGTACCCTTTGCCAGGTAGATATAAAAGTCACTCTGTGATACAAATTTGAATTTCAAAAAAATATTTTGTTGACACTACAAAGTAAACAAGAAGTCTCTTCACTTCTGAAAAACTAGAAAAGACATATGCAATTGCTTTTCCAGTCGCTGCTTACCTTCTGTAGACCCTTTTGTGTGAAGACGTTTGTTGAGTTCATCCAGTTTGTTCTTCATGTGTGAAAACCAGTAAAGGAGAAAAGAAAGCAAATCAGAAATGTTCTCTTTCCAGCACTTTCTTTCTGCTTAGCACCCTGCTAAATTCAAAAGGATCCCAAATGTCATCACTATCATTAACTCTTTAGAGAAATTACTATTTTATCTCAAATTGATACTCTAGGCTTCACTTTCCAGTGGCTTTCTGTCCATAAGCCACCTCTTTAATTTCTCCAGGACTCAGTTTCCACGGCGAATCACAATACCAGTGTTCCATGTTGGGAATGATGATTATTTGGGCACATATATGTAAATTAATTAAAACAGTACCTCAGTATTTTAGATGAATCCCTTGGTACACTTAAGTGATTCCCAGACTAATTTATGAAATCACTTTTTCCAGAGCTAAGAAGCGATGACCCAGCAATTCTGAAAAGTAATGACTCAACAACTCTACCCTGTAGCTACGTATCCAAGACTCTAGCTTATGCACACAAGAAGACATTTGCAATGATATCTGTTGCAGCACCACTCCTAAGAGCTAACATTTGGGAATTACCAAATGTTCACATACAGGAAAATAAAATTATCATGGTATATATATTTATATAGTTAAATATGAACTACTGTGTTAGCAGTAAAAATGAATGAGCTTCATGTACCATATGTATAAATCTAAAAAACATAGCAATGCATGAGATAATTACAGTATACATATGGCATGAGAGCATTTATGCTAAAATTTATAATATGCAAAACTATACTGTAGGTTATTTTAGGAAATAATACTAGAGATTACTTAATATACTACTTAAGAGAGAGACAGGTGTGGAGTACAAGGACAGGGACACGAATAGGTATTAGACACACTATGTTCAGGGCACCAGGTGCCTCTGGTAGGAAAGACATGGGTAAAGGGATGCAGGAAGCCCCAGGATCCACAATGCTTTCTTATGCTGTGCGTACCAAGATATTCATTTCACTAATTTCTTTTTTTTTTTTTTTTTTTGAGTTGGAGTCTCACTGTCACCCAGACTGGAGTGCAGTGGCCGCTCTCAGCCACCATAGCCTCGACCTGCTGGGCTCCCGTAATCCTTCCGCCTCAGCCATCCAAGTAGCCAGATTACAGGCATGCGCTACCATGCCCGGCTGATTTTTTGATTTATTGTAGAGATGAGGTCTCGCTGCCCAGGCGGGTCTCGAACCCGCGGTCTCAGGCAATCCTCAGCCTCCCAAAGGCACGGGATTACAGGCTGAGCCACCGAGCCCAGCTTCATTTCACTAATTTCTATACCTTTCTAGTATGCCTGAATATTTTTTTAAGAAAAGGAAGGTAATCTTTTGGAAAAGTCCATAAACAAAATAAAGACAACCCAGAATTTCTCTGAAATAGTTTAAGATGAAATATCGCAATGATTTCTTGTCCTCTAGAAGAAAGGCAATTTAGAAATTAGATGTAGGATAGCTGTGGGTTTCTCTAAAGTCCTGCTTGGGACCCACTTCCCGAGACCACGTCCTGTTGACTTTGACAGCTCAACTCCTGAGTTAGCCCCCTGGTTCTTGTCGGGAGCAGAAGCAGGAAGGAGCACACAGGGGAGTTAGGAGAAGGACAAGTTGCACTATTCTAGGGAGCCCCCCAATGGTGGTCCAGACCCTGGGAGTCCTGGGGGCAGCAAGTTGTAGAGGAAGAAAATGCAATAGTTGGATAGTGATCTTCCATCTTTCTGAGGTTTACTAGAAAAATCACGTTTACCCATAATAAAACGACACGTAAAAAATATCAGATGTCCTCGATTTGGGCTGGCATCACATCAGTTTGAATGGCAACTGGCTAGTTCCTGCTGTTGGAAGCATGACTGGCAGCTGGAAAGGTCTTAGATCAATATAAAATTCAGTAAGGAAGTTGTTGCCTCATGTTTAGTTTGTTTGGTATTCAAAAATGATCCAGACGCATTGCACAGGGTAGTCTCTGTTTGCATGAGCACCCCTTTCCTAGTGAACCCTTCTGTCTCACCCTTCTGTGTCCTTGAGGATCTCTAGGGACCACAGAGAGCAAACTGGCTTTATGGCTTACTGGTGGGCTCCACCCCTGGGAGACACCTGTAGAAGAGCACCAAGACAGAGCCAGGGTATGGATCCCCCATTCTCTACCTACCAGGTGACAGCACTTGAGCTACACTCGCCTACAGAACTCAAAAGCTCCTTCCTCCAGCTCCTTTTGCACTCTGATCACTTGTTCCCTCCCTATCCCCATTGTTCTCTGACCTCTAGTTCCTGCCTGGCCTTTGTAAATGGCGCCCTCATGAAACAGGATGGAAGCAATGCCTTTACACTCCCTTTCAAAACCTCTTCTGCATGGGCCACCTGTTTCCTATTGGGACCATGGATCCACAGTAGAAAGGAACAGAAAAAGGCTTCAGCTGGGAACTGTGACTCCACAGAATATCACAAATTCTCCTTTTTGCCCTTTCTGTTCTATATCTCTGCTATTCAATGTGGTAGCCACAAGCCACCTACAGTTCTTTAAATTTAAAGTAAGTTTAAAACATTGGTTCCTCAATCACACCAGCCAATGTTTACCACTGTGCACAGCACAAATACAGACCATTTCCATCATCCCAGAAAGTTCTACTGTACAGTTTTATTTTCCACCCAACAAGCTCTTCCATGATAAATGTAAAGATTATTTCTACCTTTGGCTCTACCTTATCATCACAGGTGCAGCCCAGGTCAAAATCGGACTGGAGGTACATGATCCCTGGATAGCTGGGTCTGGTGACTTCCTCAGGCATGGTTGGCCTGAAGGTATTTGTGCGCAGGAGGTGATTCAGGCTTCCATGGGTCCCATTATTAGAAGCCGGCTTCAATCCCAGGAGATCTGACAAAAAATGAGAAAAGGAAGCAGGTGTTTTCTAAATTTTTCTGATGAGATATCATAGAAATCAAAACCTTTTACCTTCCAGTGGTCTACAAACTCTGAATACAAGTCAGAACTGGATAAAACCACATTTAGATGGCAGGCACCCCCTCCACTTCCCAGACTGCAATGGTCTGATCATGTCTTGCTACTGTTTTATGAAATAGCCATGTCTGTTGCTTGACCATGAATTAGGACGTTCCCAATAGGAGAGAGTAAAGAACAGGACCTCATTAGATGTTGCCCATGGCTGTGAGAGTTACAATTCCAGGACCTTCCATGTCAGCCTTGCTGTCTTTCTGCATGGCTCAGAGACTTTTAATCCCGAATTTTGAAGTGAGCCCTATGATCAGTAAATGGCCACGAGCGTGCCCTCTAATGCACTCTGTGGAGGTGTGAGGACCTGAGGGAGCTGGGCCCTGTGGCCTGAGTGCTGCAGAGAGATGAACAGCCTGATTTCATGGCAAGTGGACGGAAGCCAAGTGGGTGTGCAGCAATCGCCTGAGCTCCAAGGCAGAATGGGGAAGCCAGTCGCCAAGATGGGAAAAGAACCCAGGAGACCTGACGCGCAGGCTCCCCCCTGACCGCCAGACTGGCACTCCCTTGCTAAATAGGAAAAGCTGTCCTCATTCAGCAACTAGAGGCTCAAGGAAGAAAAATAATTAGGAGCACATAAATAGCCGGCTGGGATGCCAGCTGGCAAAGTGTTCGCTGGCAGCATCACAAGAGATGGCGGCGGAGCAGGCCGCACAGAACTCTTGCTCCACCAGGGCTCTGACCAGTGGCATCAGCCTGGAACTCAGGTCAGCCCGGCCGGGGTTGCCAACAGCAACACCATGCAAACGCCCCATAAGTCAACTGTTGAGGGAAGACAAAGAGGCCTTAGAAGGAAAGACGTTCTGTCCTTTGAACCCATGGGCAAGTCACAACATGTTTGGGGGTGGGGAGAGGTGGTCTCAGGAAGCAGACACCTCACTTCTTTCTCTGACACTCAGGAAGTTCATATATTCACTAAAGATTGTCTCATTGGTCATGACTAAATAAGTGACTTACCACACATAACATTGTAAAGTTCAATGTTTTCAAATGGAGGTACTTTAGTCTTGTACTTAAATGTTGGGCCATAACCTACAAAAACAGTCTTCCAAAAGAAAAGAAAACAAAAACAATTACACATTACCCAGTGACAGCCCCCCCTCTAAGAAGACTGTGCAGCCTACTCACACCATTGTTCCCCCCTCCCACCATCACTCAAACACACCTTCAGCTCCCAGCTCTGTGGTCATACCTGCATGCTGTTGACCTTGTTATCAAATCCGTGGTCTCCCTGGAAAAAACACTTTCCTGATGGTTTCTTATAAACATCCAAAGGTTTCCTACATCCAAACAATTTTATGATCGGTCAGGATTTCTCATAAATTCCCTCTGATAAAAAGCTAATTTCAGGGCCAAAGAATCTCCAAGAAAGGGCTTTTGAAAGCCTCATTGTCTCTATTTCAATTGCATCACTCCTGTGGTGATGAGATGATGATTCTGTTAATCTCTGAGGGCCTTTGCCTCGCCAGTCACCCTGGGAGAAAGGGAACCTGTGAACAGGAGTCCTGGTGTCTCCCTGCAGCCCACATCCCAGTGAGCAGGGCACATGTGTGTTCGGCCTGTTCATGTACTTCCTGCCACCAAGACTGTGAGACCCTTAATGCTAGGGTCACGTGTGTCTGGTTCAGTCCATACACTCCAACCTAGTCTCAGGGCCAAGACACAGGTACCCCTTAAACATGTGCTGCTTGATTGACAAAGGAAGGCCTGTATTCTATCAAGCTGTGTGTGTACAAATTTATCTATCTGTAGAATACAACTAGAGTACAACTGAATGGTCAACTTACCAGTAATGGTGATGTAACCAACAAAAGTCTGGCCCTTCCTAGACAGCATATCCATTAAAAACAGAAAATAGAACATTGCTCTCTATACATCAAGACCATTTGACCTGTCCTGTTGTGTCAGAAAAACACTTTTTGCAAAAGTGTCATGTGGCCCTTTTCAAAAACCATTCAGGTCTACTTAATCCAAATATCTCCTAAGGACCTACAAGGTGCCTAGCACTGAAATCAAGTGCTTAGAGAAAACTAAGAAATCTACCATATGGGTCTCTACCCCAAGGAAAAAGAAATGTGCTTATAATGACTCAACAGTGAGAGTTAAATTTAAAAGATTTACTGCTAACTAACCTGCCTGGTTTTGGTTTACACTAATTTTCTCAGCTGTCATCATCCTTCCCTCAACTTCTTCCTGTGAACCTACCAACTGCACTGAGCGACTCTCTGTCAAGTTACCCAGACAACAAAGATCCTAAGAAAACACACTCAGTCACCTCACTCCAGTCACACTTCTTTAACTTTTGCACAGGGAGTCCTCATGACTATTCTAAACGAGTCCATAATTTCTGTTCTTCACATGTCCTTCTTCCTAGTCGGGCTCGGTGGCTCAGCCTGTAATCCCACGCTTTGGGAGGCTGAGGTGAGTGGATTGCCTGAGCCCGCGGGTGCAAGACCCACCTGAGCAACTTGGCGAGACCTCATCTCTACAATAAATCAAAAAAATTAGCCGGGTGTGGTAGCGCGCACCTGTAGTTCCAACTACTTGAAAGGCTGAGGCGGAAGGATCGCAGGAGCCTGGCAGGTCGAGACTGCAGTGGCCGGGAGTGGTCACTGCCCTCCAGTCTGGGTGACAGAGTGAGACTCCAACTCAAAAAAAAAACCAAAAACAAAAAAACACATATCCTTCTTCCTGATCCCACATACTTAACTCCAAGTAGCCTCTGTAAAATCACTGTAGGCCATTTGTGTACTTGGTACACATGTTTCAAGTGTGCCATATTGATACAAGTTTTCAGGGGGCCAACATTTTCTTGTTAACTTCTCTTCTCTCTCTTGTAAACTAGTTAGAATACCTAGCTAGAGGCATGCAATCATTGTTCAGTTCTTGCTGCAGACTGACTCACAGCACTTTCATTAGGGAGGAGGCTGCAGCTAGAGTGAGTGGGAAAGGGCTGCTTCCAGGCCTGTGTGAAAACGGATAAACCTTTCATAACTAACTTTGGAAGTAGTCAGAGCCTCTGGACATGTCCTGCCCCAGACTCAAAAGCCAGGAACAGTCTCTTCAACATTGAGAGTGTCTGTAGTTCAGAAGAAGGCAAACATCGGGAATATCTAAAGCAATGTAGAGGCATGTTCTGTGGTCAGAGTCTATATAACAAAGCCTCATAAACAGAGAACACAGCAGCCCGGTATGCCCAGGCAAGGTCTCAATTACACTTTTAACTTAAATAATGACAACAGACATTAGAATGTAAACCCAAACAATGAAAGTGACATGCAGAGATGCACAAACAATGAAAGTGACATACAGAGATGCACTGAGGGATATCACAGTGCTGGGACCCAGAGCATAGTGATGCGTTAGTCTCAGCACTCATTGTTTATCAACTCACAGAATCTTTGGAAACGGCAAGATTTCCAACTGAGATTTCTTTAACTGATGACTGAGGACCTTACAATATTCCCAGTTGCCAAAGAGGCAGTTGTGAGGATGAGACACCAATACCTTGCCACATGCCACCTGCGCTCCACCAGTAAATGTATGTCTTCAATCCTCCGGTTGTTGGCGTAGTGCAAGCGTTTGGGGAGGTGCTGCTTCAGATAAGGCTTGAAGTGCTGGTCTGGCTTTTTACACTGAAACAGAAATGGAATTTGGGCTTTGAATGGAATGTGTTCTAGAACACCCCTCCCCGGAAAGCTGAAGGAGGTTTTAAGCTATACAGAAGGCTGGTGAGTGGACACGTGGAAATTGTGGCTCCCTCTCAAATAATGCAAGTAAGATGAAACAGCAGGCTACCAGAGGAGAGTCAGGAATGTTAAGATGCATTCCTGACATGTGAGGCCATTGCTAAGAGTCATGCAAACTCCAAAGCCTCTCCCCCCTGCTTCTAGTTGAGGGATGGGAGAGAATATGACTCAGGCCCAGCTGAGGACACGCTCACAGCTTCTGTGGTCTCTACCCTGTACTCAGGAACAATGGAATAGGGTGGGTGGGTAGATCTGGTTCAAGAGAGTGAAGTCGTGTTCAATCATGTGTGGATGCTCTTCAGTTCTGCAGGATGGAGCCAATAGTCATTGTCACTGCTGAGGCCACAAGGGAGCCTGCAGAAGCCACAGGCCAGAGCTCTAAAACCTTTTGGAGACACAGATATCAGGATGGGGGGGTGTGCAATGTGGAGGGGCACGCGGGAGGGCAGAGGCTGGCACTCGCGACACTCACCGTGAGGTTAGCAATGATGGCTTTAGGGTCATCTGTCCAAAGAGAAGAGAAAGACTTCAGGAGAAACAGCAATCAGTGAGGGAAGCCACTTTCACAGCAAGATGCTCAGTGCTGCCTCCCTCCACCCCCAGGACTAACACGCCGTGTTTGGCTTTAAAAGCCAAGTAACTGTGAGTGGACGTGTTGCATCTCAGTGGATGAAATGTGGCATAGCACATGGGACAAACCCCTCAGTGAGTTTAGCAGGCCTCGTGGCTAGGGCAGGGTCTCCTCTCCTGAAGGCTGCACCTCCCTCCATGGCAGCAGGTACTGTGGGGTTAGCTCTTTCTCCAAGTCCCCGACGGTTCCCTGGAGACTTACTTTACTTGCAGGTAAACATCAAGACTGAACTGAGCTTTTGGGGTTTTTCATGTAACCTACTGATCTGCAGATCTTGGAGCAAGGTACCCCTACTTTGAAATGAACATTCTAATGCTCTGAGTTATCTTCTAAAGTGATTTTTCCTTCCTCAGCAACGTCCTGGGTCTGATGATACAGGTGGCGGCTCTTCTGCAGCCACAGACACAAGTGTGCAGCAATAGACATGCATGTGCACACTGCCTTCCTTCCCACCAACCACAGAGAACAGACACTTGAGTCAACGCTCTGAACTGGCTAAATGCAAATCTATGCACAGGAGGGCCCTGCATGAGCTATGGCAGGACTGCATGATGGAAGGTCCCTTTTGGGGTGTGTGTAGGAAGGAAGAGGAGATTATAGGTGGTTAGGATTTTGTTTTGTTTTCAAAAGCTTTGCTTCACTGTGTGATTACAGAATGACAGAGAAGGAAAGCCATACTCACTGGCTGCTATATCCTGCCCCCAGGGGCATAGGGGCACTTGATACACATTTGTTAACACATATTAATGGGTATTTTATTGCACTGGTTAAAAATATATAAATTAGCTTGCCTTGGGTGTAAATATACATGCTTCAAAGACTGTTTTCAGAATCCTAGCTCCAAGGCTAGAAATCCAAAACTAAAATGTGGATTCCATTAGGCTAAATTTTTAATTGCATCTTTTACTGGATAGCAAGTAAGTAATAATGGTACCAGTAACAGTTAACACAAATTCAGTGCACCGTGCGCCTGTCTTTCTAGAAGAACTGAGCAAGTTCATGTCACATGCCTTCCTCTCTGGAAGAACTGAGTAAGTCCAAGTCACGTGCCTGTCTCTATAGAATAACTGAGTCCACATCATGTGCTTATCTCTCTAGAAGAACTGAGTTCAAGTCACATGCCTGTCTTTCTAAAACTGAGTCCGCACCAAGTGCCTGCCTCTCTAGAATTAAGTGAGCCCATGCTGTGTGACTACCTCTCTAGAAGAACTGAGTAAGTACACCTGTGTCTTTCTAGAACTGAGAGTCCACACTATGTGCCTGTCTCTCTAAAACTAAGTCCATGTCAAGTGTCTGTCTCTCTAAAAGAACTGAATGAGTCCACACCGTGTATCTGTCTCTCTAGAACTGAGTCCAAGTCATGTGCTTGTCTCTCTAGAAGAAGCCTGTGAGTCCATGTCATGTGCTTGTCTCTCTAGAACTAAGTCTATGCCATGTCCCTGTCTCTCTAAAAGAATTGAATCCATGCCATGTACCTGTTTCTCTAGAAGAACTGAGTGAGTCTATACCATGTGCTTGTCTTTCTAGAATGGAGTGAGTCCTGTCTTTCTAGAACTGAGTGAGTCCACGTAATGTGTCTGTCTCTCTAGAAGAACTGGGTGAGTCCATGCAGTGCATCTGTCTCTCTAGAAGAACTCAGTGAGTCCACACAACTTGCCTGTCTCTCTAGAAGTGAGTCCACACCATGTGTCTGTCTCTCTAGAACTAAGTAAGTCCATGCCATGTATTTATCTCTCTAGAAGAACTGAGTGAGTCCATGCCATATACCTGTCTTTTAAGAAGAACTGAATGGGTCAACATCATGTACCTGACTCTGCAAAAAAAAAAAAAAAAATCAAGTGAGTCCATGTTGTGTGCTTGTCTTTCTAGAACTAAGTGAGACCATGCTATGTGCCTGCCTCTCTGTAAGAACTGAAAGGGTTCATGCCATGTGCCTGTCTCTGTAGAAGAACTGAGAAAGTCCACAGTGTGCCTGTCTCTATAAAAAAACTGAGTAAATCCCCACCATGTGCCTGTCTCTCTAGAAGAATCCAGTGAGTCCATGTCATGTGATTATCTTTCTAGAACTGAGTGAGACCACACCATGTACTTGCCTCTCTAGAAAAATCAGGTAAGTCCATGCCATGTGTCTCTCTAGTGAACTGAGTGAGTCAACACCAAGTGTCTGTCTTTCTAGAACTAAGTAACTCCACGCTATGTGCCTGTCACTCTAGCACTGAGTGAGTCCACGTCATGTGCCCATCTCTCTGGAACTGAGTGAGTCCACACCATATGCCTGTCTCTTCAAAAGAACTGAGTGAGTCAATACTGTGTGCCTGTCTCTCTAGAACTGAGTAAGTCCACACCATGTACTCATCTCTCTAGAACTGAGTGAGTCCGCACCATGTGACTATCTCTCTAGAACTGAGTGAGTTTACACTGGGTTCCTATCTCTCTAGAAGAACTGAATGAGTCCAAGTTGTGTGCCTGTCTCTCTTGAAAAACTGAATGAGTCCACACCACATGCCTGCCTCTCTAGAAGAACTGAGTGAATCCACACCACATGCCTGCCTCCCTAGGAGAGCTTTGTAGTCACCTTCCCTCTGGTCACTCACAACAGGCCTGGGAGGTAAATGCTGTTCAAATCCTCATGAAGCCAGTGGGTCCTAGAAAGTGAGAGACTGCCATGCTGGAGCCAAGCAGCTTGACAGGGCAGGCCAGACCCCTAAATCTCAGTCTTCAAACAGAGTAATTCATGGTCTTTGATAATGGAGATAAATAAATAGCATGTTCTTGGTAAGTCTCAGAATTACCGGGAAGTAATTCAAGCCTGCTTCCATGTTTGGGACCCCAATCCTTCAGTTTTGAAGCACTCAGTACTTTCATGCCAACAGTTTTCATGTTGGAGAAGAAAGGGTGGTGGTTCGAATCCCAACCCTTTCACTTGCTAAACATCATCCTCCCAGCCAGGTCCTACACCACCTCTGAGCCTTGATTTCTACTATCTTCACAGGGGATAATACTTAGCACTTACTAGTAAAAATACTAAACGAGATTGTTTATGTGTGTACGTAAGCTTGATATAGTGATGTGGCCAAGACATCACCATCACATTCAGCATTTCCGTAGCTTGGACACTGTGCTAAACATTGATCTAAGCTATAGACATACACTCTCTCGTGTGATCCTCCCAGCAACCTTATCTTACAAATGAGGAAACAGAGGGACAGTGTCTGAGTAGCTAGTCCAGTGTCCCATGTCAGGACCTGGCGAAACTGGAATCTGAACCCAGACCCTAGGCCCTTCCCCACCCCCTCACTGCCTCTCACAGCATGGAATCACATTGGAGCATGTTTCGTAAAGTACAAACATTTCATTATTTCATGATTCACTTCCTGGGCTCCCAGGTAAGTTTTTCTCCTCCTAAGACAACCTCTCCATTACATGTACTCATAGCAGAAATATCTTTCAAAATAAACAAAATCTTTCTTACTCAGCCCTAAAATGCAGATACTAAATGGAGAGGAGCCATGCTGACTACACCCTGTCTGTATAGGGGCTTGCCTGCTCCAGGGAGTGGGACAGGGAGGACAAAGGGGCAGGAAGGGGATGGCGGGGAGGCAGAAACACCCACATTCTGTTTATGTCAGTATCGCCTGGTGCTGACCTTGGAATAGCTCCCATGTGTCCTGCCTCAGGAACAAAACTGGGAAAAAAACTTGAGTTTCCAAAGCCTTAAGTGTGGTGTCAATGGTTTCTTATTCCCAAAGCTAAAGACTCTGAAGATTTTTTTTTCCCCCAAAGTGCAGTATGTCCCCAGTAAAACTACAGACTTCTTAAAGGCCAGGCAGGCTACATGTAAAACCTAGGGCCGCAAGCTGAAGTTCTTATCAGTGGCATTCCATAACCTGAACATGTAAAACCTAAATGACAAGAACACTCCTGTTTGTTTTATTTCTAAACTTTCAGAGCAGCTGCCCTTTCCCAAGGGCTTAATGTTTTTCCTCCTGGGTTCTGCCGATCACTTTCACAAAGGGAAGGAGCCCTTTCCACAAGACTCTGAAGAACCCTCCAGGGCCGAGTGTGGTTCTGCCAGCCCTGTTACAGACCCTCTAGTTTCAGGAAAAGCACAAGCCTGAATGTCTATCGACAGATTCTCGTCTCATAAACAGAAGTTTATGGTTATAAACACACTTCAAATTAAGTGCAATTTCCACAAAATAAAAACAAGAACAAATATTTACATCATGCTGCTATGTGCCAGGAATCACTCTAAGCAACATGCATCTATTAGTTTCCACAGCAACCCTAGGAGATAGCTACTGTCATTTATCATCTCCATTTTCGGATGAAAAAACTGAGGCTTAGAGTTCAAATGACTTTTTCAAGGTCATTCAGCTAAGCAGTAGCAGAGCTAGTATTTTTACCCAAGTATTCCAGCTTTAAAAAAGAATCCCTTACCTACTCTACTCTCTTACCACTCTGACAAGTTAGCATCTTAAGACTTAACTTACATTTAGCATTATTGCTGAATTTGGACCGAATTCTTCCTAGAGTTCCGGGGACTAAAGTAATGTCATCCACGTTGGTCAGGTAATTGCTCAAGAACTCAGTTCTGTCACATGTGACATCTTCCATTCCTACAGGGAGAGAAGACAAGTATTTTCAAGCAATATTAAAATTAAAATTTTAACGCAGACTCTAAAGATAACATCCAGGCATCTCTTCAGTTAGTTTTTCACAAATTAATGGGTAGAGCTCCCACTTTTGAAATTGTTTTAACTTGAATTAAATTTTTTTTTTTTTAATCTTTTCACTGGACTCTGATTTAGCCATATTATCTTGCAAGAATCAAAGATTGAAAATTCATCACCTCAGTCATAATTTTCAGCCACTTACCCAGAGTAGCAAGACAAATAGATCATTATGGTTATAATTTTAAAAACAATGATTTACACAGTCTTATGAAAAAGATCTATTCTTAAAAAAAAAAAATCCTAGATTGCTTCAAACTCTTCCCAGCTGGGGGTGGCATAAATAATTGGAGTACACAGCTCTGTGTCTCTTATATCTCCTGTCTGCAGGACATAATCATGGTCTTCTCTGTCTCCTCTGGTGGCCTTGGATGTTACTGACAAAACAAAACTGGCAACAAAAAATGAGAAAGAAAAAGGTCAACTCCAATGACCACCCAAAGTGAAAAACAAAACCATGCTGGAAGAAGCTGTCAACAATGTAATTAGTCAAAACTGAAAGCTGGCAATGAAGGCACAGAAAGGGTCTATCTAGGTGGGGAATTTATTTAAAACAACAAATATTCCTCCCCCACCCCAATATTTGTTTTGTGTCCCCCATCAGGGAAAACTTTTTGATCAACATTAAAAATTTTTTGAAGGACTCAAAACTTAGACTCATAGACTATGGAGGTCAGCAGAGACCTTTGCTGTCCATACTGGAGTTCATGGGGTGACCTGGAGGCAGGAAAGCCTAATATGTAGCTTTGCACAATCTGGTATATGAATATTCCCTAGCAGGGAAAATGCATGATCCCGTGATGGATGCCCTAAGGTTTTAGAATGAAGTAATATAACCCAGGGTGGCCTGGATCTGGTAAAATTCAAATGATCACTCCTGGGATCCCAAATCCAGACTTACCCTTTTTTAATACAAATTGAAGTGAAAACTGAGGAAAAACATATCCTGATATACGTAAGGGTTACACATCTTGCCTTTTAACATTTAAATCCTCGGGAAGAAAAATAAAAGCAATAAAAAGCTGCTGTGTTCAAGTACAACATCATCCCGGAGGGGATATATTCAGACACACACTACTGGAGACGGCAGAGATGGTCCCTCGCCACAGGTCCAGGCGTTGCTGATGCCACCCCAGTGGTGGGCAGCCTCCTTGCTCTCAGGTCAGACAAGCACTGCGCAGACAGCCTCTTGGGTGCTATGGCCCTAGCCCTCCAGACTCACCACATCAGCAACCCTATCCTACAGATGGGGAGGTAAGAGGCAGGTGTGCTGTGCCACAGAGTTCCGAGGTGGCCCTGCACAACATGAACTCCACCAAAATTCACTCCAACTCCAAAGCCCATGCCCGGAAACATTAGAAAATACTGTCTTTTCAGAAAGAGCTGCTGTGGCGTCCAGAAACCAGATGAATCTGTTCACCCTGGAAGCCTCATGTTGATGAGGCCACTTAAATGGAAGCAGCTTTGATGTGTCTCCAAATCCTCTGCCTTTGCCCTGTCGGTGGCTCTCCTGCAAGCCACATCCACAGAGTATGGTTCTGCAGAGGGTAACATTCAGTCTCCTCCGAGGAGAAAGTTTCCATGGCTTTTTTTTCCCCAGCTTCTCATAGATCTTCTAGAATGCTCTAGAAAGAACTTCTCAGACCCAGAATAGAGCTTTGACTAGGGAGAGCTGCCCATCATTCTTAACAGAACTGCCAAGTCAATCAATTTCATCTTCCAAACTCTGCTAGAAGGGCACAGCCCCAAATTCCAAGGCCAAGGAATGTGATATCACTTGACAGCTCTGGACACAAGAAGCACTCACTAGAACTCAGTCTGCAAGTCTCCAAGCCAGCCCCTGCCAAGCTCCATGATCATATAATGTTTATGGTGTCCTTGATCACTTCAAAGAGGTGGTCATAGGACTTTCTACTTCATAAGCCAACTGAGCAAAATTGCTGCCTGCACTGCTCCTTCTTGCCTGTAGCTGGGCCCTGCATGCAGCAGGGCCCTCTGGTTCTGGCCTCCGTGAATTCAGGGAAGTCATTTGACATCTATGCCACTTCTTCAGCTAGAATCCTGTCTCTGTCTTCTTATCATCTTGAGACTTTTTAATCACATAAAGTCTGTGGGCTCATTTTGGGGATGTGGCTGGCAGGGAAAGGAGGTTATCACCTCCTATGTCACATTCACAGAGGAAGCTGTTAATGTCACATGTGAATTGTCTGTCATACTTTAATAAGAGACAGATTTTCATAGAAAGACCTTTCCTGCAAAGGACAGAAAAATATAGAAATCCCTACTTTTGATCAAAATGAACCCAAGGTCATCTCTACTTTTGAATCATGGTCTGATTTTTTTCCTCATCTTAAAGAAAGAAGGAAGCATAAGAATAGAATCTTAGGCTCCCAGAGGAGGGTTCCTATCCTCAGCACTGCCAGAAGCATCCTCTGTCCACCCGATTAGCAAAGAAAAAGCAGAACTTTACCGTGGTCTCCGACAAAGATGACATTCACACATCGATGCAGCTTCAGCTGTTTCAGTCCATCCATCAACTGTCCCACCATTTTGTCAATTTCCCTCAGAGGATTTGTCATCTGGAAAAAGGAGAAAATTAGTCTCTACAGGGCTTTTTTCCCTTTCCTTTCCAGTTTCTCACAGATCTTCTATGCCTAGAACATTTGGGGGGAAAAAAACTTCAGGCCCAGAGGCAGCACTTTGTCTGGGGAGATTTGCCTTTCTTCATGGAAATCTGGTGTAAGCACTTTATACATGTATTCTTCCAGGATAATTAAAACCTCACCTCATCCAATCCCTTTAAAATTCTTTGATATAAAAAAAATTAAGAACTTTTTGTTAAGAGTTAAAGTGGCCTTTCTAAAATGTGACAACATTCTTTAAATCTGAGAGTTTTGAAAGAGAACAGAAAGTCAAATAGACAGCAGACAACTCCTAAATGAACTCGCATTAGGTTTGAACCATGGCAAGAAGAAAGATGCTAAGTGAATCAAAAGTAGTTCTGAGGTAAAAAAATTATAGCTGTCCACAGATGATAAATTAGAATGCCATCAATACAATAGGATCTATCTCTTTCCAAAAAAAGTTGGCTGCTGATTTCTGAGAGCAACATTTTTTTTAGGAGATGCTCTGTCACCCAGGCCGAAGTACAGTGGTCTAGCCGTAGCTTACCATGGCTTCAATCTCCTGGGCTCAAGCAATCCTCCTGCCTCAGTCTCTAGGTATTAACAGCTGGAACCACAGGCATAAGCCACTGCAGCCCAGCTAATTCTTACTGGGAGAACCTATTCTAATTAAACTACTGCTTCTCAGTTTAGTTCCTTTCAAGCTAACTGTGAATAAAATAAGAATCTATAAGAGTCCTGCCTTAAACAGAAGTGAACCACTGAGTTTGGCCTAGGAGGTTTCTTATTTAGTCTAACAAAATACAAAAGCTCAATTCTGCTTCAAAGGCCATCTCCAAAGCCTAAGAAACATAACCCACCTCTCATTTTCTTGCTTCAGATGGGAGTTTCTAACAGCATGAATGTTCCCACATACAGGAGGTTGTCCCCCTCCCTCTCATCTTTAACTGTGCAATGACAAGATTTTTAAGAAACTTCACATCAGATGAAGAATAGAAAGATACAGGAAGCTTCTTTAGGTGAATTTCCTAGCTTAGCTAATAAGCACACACACATGTCTAAGATGGTCAAGAGGAGAAAGAAGGGGTATAAGCATCATTGCTGCTCCCACACAAAGTTCTCTGCTATGAGCATCTTCTCGGATAGATCAAGACCTTTCCTCCTGTTATTTCATCAGTGCAATTGGGTGTAAACCTTTTTTCTTCATAACAGAAGTATTTCAAATCCTGTCCCAAGAAGTGGGTCATAGTGGAAAGTTCCAGAAAGAGGCATGAAGGGACTACCAGTTGAAACACATGGGATTTGCTTCTGAGAAAACCTCACTCTTCTCCAAGATCTTTGTCTGGACAAAGAAGCTACTTCTCAAGGATCAGTTCAGATAATCATAAATTAACTACTCAGAAGTATTTGAAGGTATCTGGAAAAGTAAAAACCCACAGGGTCTTCTGAATGTACCAGAAAAGGAGCTATTACTCCCATCACTAAGGAAAGCCATACACAACTCTATCCGCTCATGGTTTCCTCTCTTCCTTCCTCAGCTATTCACCTACAATCTAAATCCTTCTTCAATCTCTGAAGGTTCAGACCACTGATCTAAGCCACCCTTCTACTGAGCTCTCATCTACACAGTATTTGAGGACACCAGGGTCACAAGCCATGGGACCAATTCTGTGAAGAAGTGCAAGAGAAACTAACCGGCTTCTTCATGGTCACTCCAGCCTAAATGTGAGTACTGGTTTTAGGACAACTAACTAAACAAAGTAAAGGGCCTCTTTTTTTCCCATCATGGTGAAAGTTCAGGAAATCTTCAACTCAGAGTTAAGTTCTGAAGTGCCAGATTCTTCTGAACTAAAATCCAAAGATAATGCACCAGAGTTTTTGTAAAATATGTGCAGCCAATTCTCCAGCCAAGGTGCAGGAGGGAGTCTGCAACTCAGCCTTGCCCGCACAAAGCTTTGGGACAACAAGGAGACTTACTTTGTCCTGCCGGGCTTCCGCAGCGAAAGGATCCATCCTATGCAACTTTCTTCTTCTTTTCTTTGGAGGAGCAACTGGTCTTTCCTGCCTCCTCTTAGGGGCAACCTTCCTCTTAGGTCTCTTAGCCGGAGCCAGAGGTGGGCCATAACTACTCTCCTGTACTGGCGGATAGAGATGTCTGGATTCAGAAGTGTCTGTCCCTCTGGGCCAGATGATAAGCCCCATGTGTTCCCGTCTGGGGTCAGCAGAGGCTTAATTAGAAAAAGGCTCCTCAAGTGAGAAAAAATTGGAAAGAGGGACAACTTGGGGAATCTAGAGAGAGAAGCCTCTGAACGGAGCTTGACTCTGCTGTCTGGCTTTTTCCCTGAGACCCAGAATATCTCCAGGGGCATCTGGCCATGCAGGGTCTTTAGGCTGAGGACTATGCATAGATGTGTCTGAAGTGACTGTGGACAAGCTCTGCATTTGAGAGAGACTGGCCCTTGGTTATGAAGAGCTCTCCATTTACAGAAGACTGGCCTGAAACTCAACAGAACACCAGTCACTGGGTCACTTCAAGATGGCTGTGATGGTCATACAAGTGGCTCCAATTAAGATTGGATGCATATCTCTCTGTCATGCCGCCCAATACATCAAAGCAACTGTCACCTTCACAGGCAATGACTGAGCAAAAAAGTTTAAGACCAAGAATGGAATGAAACATAAATAATTAGCAGTCCTCCTAATTTGTGAATGAATTCCAGCAGGAGGTGCTTGCACTGGCAGTAAGGCTTTCAGCACAGAGGTGCTCGAGGGCAAAATCTCCTTAAAACTGGGAGAAACTAGCCAGTCACAAATCTCTTTGTTTTGGTGTATAAACCAAGAAGGAGCTTAGTTATGCCTTGCCATCAGAAGCCCTCCTGGGGGAGCCATGTGTACCCATTGTATATAGAGGCTCCAGAGAGCAGGAAAGGTTGACAGGCTGAAGGTAAGCTTTGGGATTTCCAAATACTGGCGAAAAACAGGCCCCTGATTTGCTGATGGTGCAAAGGCGAATTAAAGCAGCAAGCCTGGCTATCTCCCTAAAGGACTCCTCCCAAGAGACGGTTCTGACAGCCATTCAGATGCAGGAAAGGGTAAGGGGACAATGTTAGTGTCTCCAGAAGGAGAACGGCTGCCATGCGACGTCACCAGCAGCAAAGGCACTCTGTCCCTGTCTCATCCTCGCTCCCCCACTGAGCAATCAAAAGATACAGCCCCAAAGACTTTGCTTGTGTATTTGTTTTCTAAGGCTCCTAGTTTTAGGCAAATCCCCATTAGAAAAGCAGCAAAAGGAAAAGAGATTTTTCCATTTCACTGTCACCGAATACATTCTGCCAGCGCTCAGATCAGCCCACCAAACTCTCAGCCATTTGCAAGAGACCTCAACATCCCCAAGACTCCAGAGGCGAGT
Source organism: Carlito syrichta (assembly GCF_000164805.1). NCBI lineage: Eukaryota > Metazoa > Chordata > Mammalia > Primates > Tarsiidae > Carlito > Carlito syrichta. Next base: position 590,221 of record NW_007259852.1, read on the forward strand.
CCTTCTGACGGCAACGCGTTAAAGGAGCAGAAGGAGTAGAGTTTAGTTACATGGGGTTTTCATCCTGTGATTACGTGGCACAGACTTCCTTCCCCAGATGTTAGAGTTAGAGGAAAGCTAAGTGTCCACTGACCAGCCATACTTTAGCCTGAATTGAGAAGTTTTAGCCTGAGGTTATTAGGAGGACGGGGACACAGGGGCGAGTTTCCCTCCTCTTCAGAAGGACACTTTGCCATCTGAAGGTAGGAACCAGCCAGCCAAAGCTCTGCCTCTAGGCCTGGAAGAGCAGCCGAACAGAAGGGGTCACAGAGGAAGCATAGAGGGCCAAAGGAAGGAGATTGCGCCAATACTCAAAAGCAAGCATGTTTCTGAACATTCACCATTACACTATGAAACCAGGAGCAATACACCATTTCTGGAGGCTTTTAGCTCAATGTGTGGTCATCTCATTTAATAGTTTTTGAGAACCATCCTGCAAAAAAGTGCACTCAAATATTTAGCAAATAAGCACACATTTCAACTGAACCCATCTTATGGCACACAGCATTTTGCTAGTTAGAATCGTTTCCATTAAATTCCTAACGTAAGTTATTTTCTTGTTCTACATAAAAGACAACACGTACTGATTCTAAAAATAATTTTTCACCTAGAACATATAATCTTTTCATGCACAATAAATGTAAATGGTGACATACATATAGGACAAACAGGTATATAAACCGAGTCTATGATACAAGAGAGGTTGTCCTGACTTGCCTTGGTATGTTTTAAAAGTATATAAACTGTTTTTGTTTTTCTTTCAGTTTAAATAAGATTTGTAGAACAGATGAGAAATTGTTGAAATCTGAAAATACCCCTTGCCTTATGGAAAGAAAGTGACCAGGTTGTCAGGTTACCATAGGAAAAGTTTCTGTGTATATATTTATAAGCAACCCAGGGGACAGAACAATCAAGCAAATTCTAGCATCCATATCATGCTTCCTTCCTTCATTTTTCAGCACTTTGAAAAAATATGTTTATCAATTAAAACACATACATGTTCAAGGAGGTCACTGTAACTGAACTATTGTATTAGAAATCCAAAGACTTTCATGTATGAAGGACAACTACTATTGAGTCATAGAACTTTTAAGGTATAGGATAAGCTAAACCTCATCTATATTGTTAAAGCCAATTCCTGTCATGAAGAAAATATTCTGCATGATGTGGAAGTAGTTATTACCAACCACTCAGCTGATTCCCTGGACTAAAGGAAGGTTGAATGGCTCCCTGGGAAAACCCAAGTCTGGAGTCAGAGATTCTAAGTTCCACCTCCAAGTGCTCCGTTTACCACCCTGTTTTGCCTATCCTGCAGGGTCTATAAGGAGTTATTAGCCAAGCAAAGTCAGACTTTTAAGTGGGGCACAAGGAATTGCTTGGGTGTCTTGTTTTGTTTTTTAACATTTTAATATGATGTGGATCCTTTTGTTCACTTTAGATTAATGTCAAAGAAAGTCATCCTAAAGAGGGGACAGTTAAACTTGCTTTGGTTTTCTTTCCTGGCAACATAAGGTTTGTGTTTCATGGATACAGATGTTTACCTCATCTTATCACTTGTGTTTCATAATCAGACACCTCTGGTCAAACATCAAAGGGGTAGAAAAAGTCCAGATGTAGATGGCTTCAATGATTTTAGACAAACTAAGAGTGTTTTCTTGTAGCCATTAGCTTCCAGTGCTTAAAAAAGTCACATCTGGATTGATGTCAAAGCATTCAGAAATACTTCTGATTCCTTGCTATTTACTGCCTTTGTTTAGACATGCAACAGTTTGCTCAAAAATACTTAAACCAGGATATCTCTATCTGGATCTCCAACTCATCCTTCTGCTAAAATCAGTGAATTTAATCACAGTCAACAGTGTTGTCATATGCTATTAGGGAAGTGGAGGCAATTTTCATCATTTTAAAAATATTTTCTCAGCCAATAATCAAGTTATATTATGTTAATGTAGACCTCACCACCATATTAAGAGAGATAGACAACATTTAAAATATTTAAAAGCTTAGACTTGCAAACACTATCATAGCTTTTAATGATCTACACTGAGATGTGGGGAAGATTTCCATCTGACATGAAAGAGAAGCATGATAAAATATAGCCATCCCTTTCCTCCTCCTAAATTTGCAGTTCTACTGGACAGTCTCTTACAAACAGATTGTCTTCTCCTCTGATGGATGATCAAAGAGATTGCGCTCCTCTGCCAGCAGAGTTGTTCAGCAGCACATCTCTCTCAGTTAAGAGTTTACCTCTGGGGGTGATGAGTATGCTCACACTCGTGAGTGTGGTGATGGTTTCACAGTACACACACCTATACCAAAATTCATTAAGTCACAAGGGTCCATTGCTATTTCACATGAGTGTAGCTGCTGAGACCACTAGAGCTACCCACCGGACCTGCCCCCTTTGAACTGCATGTACTAAGGGTGCTCAGCGAAACTGCCCCCTCTGAACCATGACCATGTTAAGAGTGCTCAGCTGATCTGCTCCTTCTGAACTATAACTGTGTTGAGGTGCTGAAATTCAATTGCTCTGTTTTGTATTGTAGATTTCATCTCAAGTTTCCTTCTACACCTCTCCCAGCAATGGCATGGGCCAACCCTTCCTATCTTTACCTCAGGACTGACACCTACAGCACTGGAACACACCCTGATCCCATGAACATCAAGCTTAGGACAGATTCGAGTATATAACCGATCTGAAATGAAGTTCCTATAAGAGAAACGGGTATGTTTAAAATTTTAAAAATCTTTTTAGTCATGTAGTTGTCTGACTATGCATAAGCCCTATAAACACAAACATCCTTTAAAGCTGTATATGCCCCTGAAACAAGATTAGCAGGTCAGACTGCTCAGGGATGCAGGGATGCGGGCTCTTCTCAGGCAGAGGATAAGCTACTAACCTCAGGGCCAAAAGGGCCGTATTTGTGTCCAGAGAAGTCGGGTTGTTCAGAATAAAAGGCGTATACCGAAGGCCTGCAGGAAAATTGAAAGGTTGGAATCTCCCCAAACACGCATCACAAGGAATTATCAAATATCCCCATATATTAAAACCCCTTCAGGCCTACCGCTCAACCTTGCTGGTGTGACCATGAGGAGCTTTCTAACTATTGGGTTTATGCCCACTGCCCTACCCATCCCCGCTATGGTGGCTTCCCAATACCACTGACAGGAACCAGAAGCCACAAAGGATGACTGCACACATCTTTAGACTGTTGATTCTCAAAATAACAGAGCCTGGGCATAGTTCACCAGGCCATGCAATCTCAGACTGGAGAACAGTGGCACCGTGGAAGCGGAGGCTCAGGCCCAGTGCCTCCCCAGCCAGGCACACTGCTAGGCGCCTTGTCAATGCCAGACACTTCCTCCACTGCACAGCCATGGACAGGATCGACGGTGCTGCCACCCGAGCCTGAATACCCTGGTAGCCAAGTCTACCATATCTCTCTCAGGGAAGTCCTGCTCCAGGCCAAGAGCACAGCATGCTCCCGTGCCCAGCCTGGCTTCCACTCCTCAAGCCAGGCAGACATGTGGTAGGGAGGCAGGAGCTGACATACCTCTCGTTGTCCGGCAGGGTGAGCCATTGCAGGATGGTCAGGACTCTCCGCTCATGAGGGATGACGCTGTGGGGACGACAGTACCATGTGTTAGGTCGCCAAGCACACACCCAAACCGTGAGGGCCTGCCTTGCCCAGGCCAGGTGCTCTCATTTACCACCATCTGTTTCTACTTCACCATGGACAGCCCCTCTTTCAAATTAGCATCTAAACTGTCATTTTCATTTGCAACACATGAGCTGCTCAGTCCATCCCATAAAAGACAACAGAAACTCTGACTCACCATCAGCACGAGGAACCTGTCATGCTCATCAGAAACCCTGCTCACAGCAGGAAGGACCCTGACCTCAGAGCCACTCCCACCCACTGCGCCACGGCCAGGCACCAGGATTCATGACCCCAGTGCCTCTCCCTGGCAGCATGTCCTTTCTTGAGCCTTAGGCACCTTTATCTCTCTCAGTCTCAGTTTATACATCAGCAAAATAAAGACAACAGTTGAGCACATGGCAAAGCCTGGATGTAAGGACGAAATGAAACCAGGCAAGGGAAGGGCACGTACAGTGCCGAAGACACCAAAAAGTCTCATGTTTGTGTTAATGACCACAGTTATTCATTGTTCTGCCTGCAAACAGCTATGTGACTTTAGACACATTATCTAACCTGCAGCTTTAAGCTCTCCTCTGTAAAATAATGGGTTGGAGAAGGTATTCTTGAAATTCCCTTCCAGCTCCATGAAAATCTATCAAGAATAGGCACCTATAATTATAAGACTGACAAACGGTATAATCTTCATCCACGATGGCTTTTGTGTCTGAGTCTCAGTCCTCTGGGGAGACATAATTACCCCACGTCTGGCACTAGCTGTAACCCTGCAAGAGCTCTCAGCCACATAGCGGTCTTGGCCCCTGCTGACATGTACAAGATGCCCACAAGCTGGGCAACATCTTTCCTTGGGGGACACTTGCCCTGTCTGTCCTAACAAGGAGCACAGAATGCCTTTCACCCCATCCATGAGAAGGACCGAGAGATGTGTTTGTGGTGAATTCACATGAAGGCACAAGTTCAGTATGATTGGGAAAAGTCACTGTGGCATGCTGGCAAGCCACTTGAGCTTTTTCTCTTGGAGGTCATGAACCAGAAGACAGAGAAACCCTCGGGTTCTGGTGGTGGGGCTCTAGATGGGTGGCCTCTCTCCCATCTGTATCTCAGGGGGTTGTCATTACTCTGCCATCCACTCTGTCTAGAACTATCATACAAGACCAGAAAATCATGTACACCATAAAATTTTAGTCCTAATTAAACATACTCCAGTGCCATTGAATAAATGCAACCCTGTTTATTACATCCTATAATTGAATTAGAACTAGGCAGAGCAAAGTCAGGTTAATCGCTTAAGGAATTTAATTCTTCAGCCTTAGAAATCCTTTGTATCTGAACAAAATAATTGCATATTTTGAATTCTTTCCTAACTTAAAAAAGGCAAGTGCCAGAGTCTTTTCATTTTACCTCATTTTACTACCTGCCTAAAAGCTGCTTTATTTTATGTAATTGGTGTTAAGCTACATGATGAACCCATTTCTAATGCTAATGGAAAAATACAAGCTAACAGAATCTGTGTCCCATTCAGAATGCTCACCCTTGAATGCCCTCATTGGATGGATACTTGCACTGTGGTAGACAGAGAATTAAAAGCACCAGCTGTGAGGCCAGAGTGCTTGGGTTTGAATCCTAACTCCAAAAATCACCAGTCTTAAGACTTGGCACATGACCTTGCCTTTTGGCGACTCTGGAAAAATAAAAGGATAGTTGTACCTACCTTGTAAAATCATTGCAAGGATTAAAAGACATAATATATGTAAAGCATTTAGAATAGCACTGGGCATGTAGATAGGTTTAGAAAAATATCAGCTCTTATTACCGTATGCTGGAGCTATAGGTTCACGGAGATAATACATTTGTTCATGAAATCTTTGTTAAAAGCACACTGTGGCCAGGCTGGGTGGCTCAGCCTGTAATCCCAGTGCTTTGGGAGGCTGAGGTGAGTGGACTGCCTGAGCCCACGGGTTCAAGATCCGCCTGGGCAACTTGGCGAGACCTCATCTCTACAATAAAATCAAAAATTAGCCAGGCATGGTAGTGCATGCCTGTAGTTCCAGCTACTTGAAAGGCTGAGGTGGAAGGATCGCCGGAGCCCATCAGGTCGAGGCTACTGTGGCCAGGAGCAGCTATTACCCTCCAGTCTGGGTGACAGAGTGAGACTCCAAATCAAAAAAAAAAAAAGCACACTGTGTTCAAGGCATGAGTATAAAGATAAAAGAAGACACAAGATACTGCTACCAAAAAGACTGGCATGGAAGAGCCATCATTCTTTTGGGAAAAATATTCAGGTGATCATCACTTTCTGGAGAGGAGCTGACTGCGTATGTGTGCATGTGTTTGCATGTGTATATGTACGCAGCATGAGGTGAGGACTCTGGAGGTCTGAGAAACCATCCTAAGTGTGACCTCTGGTGGAACATTCAATCTCTCTAAGCCTTCATGTTCTAATCTCTTAAATGAAGAGTTGGACAAGGTTGTCTTTAAGTTTTCTAGGGGTTCTAGATTATATTTATAAAATAACCTCAGAGACCAAAGAGACATGGCCCTTAACCATGAGTATGTCAAATACAATGCAAAGACAGCACAAATAAGTTTGACCAAAGGAAAGCATACATCCAAGCAGAAAAGGAAATGGGATATGTTTTCGCCATCATCAACTGATGTAGAATTTGTCATAAGACCAAGTCCACAAGATGTGGTCAGAAAAGTAGGGGCATGGGAACTGGAAATTGAAAGATGGAATGAAGTATTTACTGCTGAAGGGGAACAAATTACTTTAGAACATCTATGGCCATTGTTTACTTCATGTTGAAAAAAATAATGGGAATAAGAAAACACATACTACTTACGGGTTGTTCTCCATAGACTGAGTACCCTAACGAGCACTTCAAATACATTAACCCATTCCATCTTCACAACACCCCATGATGAAGGTCCTATAGTTTTCATTTATAGATGAGAACCTTGATTGGTTGGGAGATTAAATCACTTGCCAAGCTCAGCAATCCAATAAGCACCAAAGCTGGAGTTAAACTCAATCTAAACAATCATATGTAATGGGAATTACCCACCTTTGAACATGAACTGGCATAAAACATTAGAGCATCAGCTGAAGATGCTTTGGAATGAAATGCTATCACCAGAAAAGCAAGAATAATTCCAGGTTGCAGTTCAGAACCATACTGAAGAAATGACCTTCAAAGCCTAGGTTTATGGTCTGAATCTGGCTTTAAATTTTAAATTTTTCAGAATGTACTATGTTTTGATTTCCTTACTATATATTCCCTTAAATAATTTAGTATAATCTTAGTTTTTTAAAGTGAGAAAAAAACTTCAAAAAATGTAAAGAGAAAAAAATGAATCCCAGTCACTTCTAGAATACAGAGATAAAATAATAGTCAGAAGCAAAGCGAACTGTAGATATCTTTGGGGCACACAAAAACCACCTTCTTATAAGGGGCTTCGAGTGAGTGGGGAAGATTGCCATTCAAAGCCAGAACACTGGGCCTTTTCAATGAAGCTTTGAGGCAGTCTCGGGGGCAAAGGTGGTACTGAGTATTCATTATGCTGTTGGCTCTTCTCCCTTCTGACAGGCAATATGTTGTGGTCATAAGAAATCCCTTCTGTAAGCACCTATGACAGTTGGGGGTTAAACAAATGCAATGCATAAGATAAAACTGCTAAATCCACATGGATTTACATTAAGCAATACCAATTCTGACACCCCTAGACTTATTTCCCAACTTGGAGGTCTCTTTAAAAAGGGAAAAAAACTTTTAAAGGAACACCCTATCTTAGCTTCAAATCACCAAACCCAATTTCAATGTAGCCTTCAAATCTGAAAAAGCTACTTTCATTCCTGATTTTGGGGAATACGGAGGTTATGGTTCTGGATTAATGTGAACCTGTGATTGCTCTCAACACACTACTATTATGGAATAGTCAGATTTCTGTGAGGCATGAGAGGCAAATATGGAAACAGCTTTAGGTGGTTTTTTAAAAAAAAGATGGAAAGAACATCACGGTGAGAACAAAATCCCCATGAAAGTTTAAACAGAATCCTTTTCTTACTAAGGAGTTTTAAAAATAATCAGCATGTTAACATGTTTATTAGGTAACTTGCATCTTAGCGCTGACAAGCATCGGTTATTTATCCCGCATCACCTCTGTGGGGGTGAGAAGGAGCTCCGTTTCCTTGTGAGGAAAGCCCTAGAGATCAGTGAGAAAACGGGGTAAAATCAGGGGCTTCCCCAGGACCTCCTGTGTGGAACATCTCCAGATAACTCCATGGTTCCCAGACGCAGGAGACCACACTACGTTTTTGAAGTTGTGAACCAAAATAAATAAAGTATGCTGTAATATATTTATAGAAAGTGATAATGAAAACCACAGCAATAAATGATCTAAGAGAAATATTCATTTCATAGGTGACCAGTTACCAAAAACCTACAAACAGGGACAGCGATGTCTGAAGGATGTCTAGAAGAAGAGAAAAACTTTCTTATAACTTACTTATACCTTACTTACGTATATTCTAGTATGAAAGGATGGGAAAAAGGAGAGACAGAGGAGAGAGAGGAGATAGTAAGAGGAAGTGGAGAGAAGAAGGTCCTCAGGAAAAAATTCCTGGAATGTTATTTTGAATCCACAAATATCCAAAAGTTCAATACTTTTACATTTAACTGAAGTTAAATTAAAAATTGAATTGACATTTTATAAACTGAATCATAATTGTCATCTTATAAACATTGACAAAATAAAGGTAACTTACACAGACCAAAAGAATGTTCCAGCTTTCACCCCTTGCTTGGTGGCTGTAATCCACAGCTAATGAGGAAAATATAAGAGGCTTATAATGTGTTCTGCATTTTGGTCAATGAAGAAACAGTTTTAAAAAATACGTTAGATCAGATTATCTTATGCTCTACTCACACTCCAACATACATTTCACATTGCTTGCAACCATTTATTTTCACATCTGGAAGTCAGAATCATTATTTCCATAAATGTTATTAAATGCATTCCCTGCAAAAGCTCAGCTATGATCCTAGTGACATTTTGCAAAAACTTATTTCATCTCAAAAGCCTCTCTCTTCTGTACCTGTCTCTTTGGGTCATTGTTTTCAACATTACTCTTGTGTGGCAAGAGTTCTGCTCACCAAAGGACCCCAGAAAGGGCCAAGTGTTTCCCCTACTCTGGAAACCTTATAGGGATGCCCAATTTGGAACCCAGATGTCAGAATCTTGGAACCTAGCTGGTCTCGTTTCATTTTAAGCAAGACGAATGAGAAGGGAGAAGGAAGGCTAACTCTGCACCTGGACTTTCCCTGTATCTTTCACCGAGTCTTTCAGTAAATGTTATTTTAGGGGAAAGTTACTGGATAAATTGGTGAACCAAGCATTTCATCAAGGCTTTTAAAGTATCCTTTACAGTGTGTTTGTTGGGAGTCCAGGTCCTGGCTCTGCATCCCACAGCCCTGATTTCAAACCTGATTTCTGTCACTTACCAGCTGTGATGTCCTTCAGCGAGTTACGCAACCTTTCTGTGTTGCAGTTTCCTTTACAATGTGGATAGCATTATCCTGCACGTAGGATTATTCTAAGCCTTAATGAGTTAATACATTTAAGGTCCTTAAACCTGTGTCTTAACATTTGGTAAACACTCAGTCAATTTCAGCCCTTATTGTTATTACGTAGTAATGGAAATAAATATATTCCAGGAACATTAAAAACAGCTTAAAACGGCAAGTGCCCTGCTGAGCAAAAGTCTATGAAAAAAACCCCTCGCTTCAGGGAAGCAAACAGGAGAGAGAACAGTGCCTCATGTATCACAAAGCAAAACTACTTAGTGTAGCCAGCCCCTTTTCTGGTTTCATTGTGTCCAGCCTTTGAGAGTGTCCTTTGAAAGTGAACACTTATTTTTTGAGGACATGGGTAATTGGGAGGTTTTGGTCATCTAGGAGTTCAGTTACAGTTTCCAAAGGTTCTGGGACACCTACCCTGGGAAAGCTGAAAGAGGCTTGCAGGTCCCCTGTGGGGCATGTAGCAATCCCAGCTCCAGAATTCTGAGTGCAGGTGGATTCAGTCGTGTGGCTGGGGCATGGGTCGGGCTGGCCAGGATTTCGGCCTCCCAGTGAAGGTCAGAGAGGTAAGAGTCCTGGATTGCTCTGAGTGCCCCTTTGCTCTTTCTGGTCCTGAGCTCCTTTTGCTTGACACGCAACTTCTGGCTTACCCAGTATCCCTGGCCCAACCAGGACTCTGATGTGTCCTGTATTTTCACGCATTCTTATTCCCACACTGCCACCAGCAAGGCACATTCACAAGACACGCTGGACACCCTAGGGAACCATGCCGGCCCTAAGAGGCTGGCAGCTTACATCGAAGGTTCCATTTTCATGCCTGTGTTAATTTCACAAACACAGCATTCAATATCCAGACACCTTTTTAGAGGACCTAGTGCCTTGCTGCTCCTAAAGGACTTGTACTAGGCAACACTGGGCATATATGAAATGTAAGATCATGCTGGGGTTTTCTAAGAGAAAAAAATCGTAATCCACATTTATCAAGGATGTCAATGACAACCCTGCACCTTCAAACATCAGACTGCAAAACACAGGCTGACTCTGGCACTATCTGAGCATCAGAAAGTCCCAGGAGTAACTCAGCTCAGTATCCCCAGGAAGAGAAGACCACTAGGTCTCCGCAGTGTTGCGAGGAAGGACACAGACAGCAAAATGACAGAGCGATTTACAATCTTTCTGATCGCAAAATCAGAATCATTTGTTCTTTATATTTTTCTGTACTTTTCAATATTTTTATCAACAATAAACATTTGAAACCAGAAAAAGATAACTAATTTTTTTAAGTGAGAAAGCAGGATTTATTGAGAGAACAGATAAGTTCCCACAGTGGGAGGAGACTCGAGGGCATTGCCTAAAAATAATTAATTTTTTAAAAGCAACGTGTCCTAGAAGGATGCAGCTACTTAAATGTGAACTATGAAGACAATTTAAAGATAAAAAAATAATATTTCTTAAAAAAGAAAAAAAAGGCCAGTCAACCTCTGACCTTGGGACTACCCATTCAATGGCATTCTCCATATTTACCCAGCCCTTGGCCTAGGGACAATTCACAGCATGGCGTTCTCCAAGTCCAGCCAGCCCTCAGCCTTCAGACCACCACTCCATGGTGCTCTCCATGTCCACCTAGCCCTCGGCCTCGGGACCACCCACTCCACGAATGTTCTCAGTGTCCAGCCAGTCCTTGGCCTTGGGACCACCCGCTCCTAGCATTCTCCTCCTACTGCTTCTTTCTTGGTCCTGCTTCCTGCATCCTCAAATGCAGGGTTTAATTTAATTACCAGTGCAAGATTTTAAAAAAAAATTTTTTAGACATTTATAAAAATTTGTAAAGTTTTTATAAATATTTTTTCACTGATGACTGTAAAATGTATAAGCCTCTGAGAAGATTGTATAAATGCTTGCAGAATGTTTATGTTTTCTTATAGGACCTTTAGCTTCGTATATTCTTATACTTTGACTAAAGTTTCTTTCTTATTAATTTTTTCACTTATAATAGAGACATTATAGCTGTACATATTTATGGGATACAGTGCAATCTATCAAACGGATACAGACGTAGCATAATGATCAAATCAGGGTAACCACCATATCCATCACTTTAAGCCTGGATTATTTCTTTGTGGAACAGGATTCAGAATCTTCTAGCTGTCTTGAAACATTCAAGACATCATTACTTGTGATGATCACCCCTGTGAAATAGGACGTCAGAACTGTAGTTTCTGTCTACATGCTCTTCCTACTATTTATTACTTTCTACATGCCAATTTTAATAAAACATGTTTCTCACTTGTCGCTGCCATGCTCCTTGGGGTTTTTATTGTGGCCATCTTATTCAAGAGGGTAGAAACACAAATCAGCTTCATCACAAATATTGGCCAGCATGAGGAGAGCACTGAATGCAGTTGGATATCAACCATGAGGGCTAGTGCACTAACAGGTCAATAGTTGAAACAGAGACTCCCTGCCCTAAAGTTCAGCAGCGTCCCTAGCAGCTTCTGCAGAAGTTAATGAGTCTGGACCCATCGTCTAGGAAACCTAGGGTCAGCACTCAGTGCAAGGTGGTCCAACTGATGAAGTTACTATTTATCCCTATATCCTTTGTGGTTACTCAGGCATGCTTTCATCCATAATAAATGTGAATATATTTAATATATATTAATATAATACAAAATTACATTGCTATAAAAGACCAACTAGCAACGGCTTGACAGAGCTCTAATTCCAGTTGTTTTATTTTATTACTAGTAAAATATTTCCCTATCAGAAACTGTTTGTGGAATTATCCTGTCATTACGATACCAACCTAGACCATCATAGACTTCTGGAGTTCAGCTCCAATAAAGACAGCAGAATCAGAACATCTATTATATGTCTATTATATGTCTATTCCACAGACATATAAGGCTTCTGAAGCTTAAAAAAAGGAAAGAACTCATCCTTGCATACTGACATATATTATGCCACACAAATATTTCTATCACAAAAGACCTTTTCTCAAAGTGAGATACTCTAAGAAAAAAACTCCCACTGACAGTACCTATGTTACCCACAGACTGCAATCAACTTTCCCAGGTCTGAGGTTACCAAAGCATGGTGGGTACACAGGCGTGTGCAGACATTGCCACCCCCCACACACAGCAGAGGACATGATGGTCCCCTCAGCCAGTGCTGCAGGAAGCCACCACACCCAGCCAGAGGGGGCACAAGGTGACCCACTGCTGTCCTTCCACCTTGTGATCTGACTGACTTTGCACACTAGGGTTTGTTCTGGGTGCTTCTGATCCCTCTGGCTAGGAGCTGGTGCACTTAGCTGGCTCTGCATGGTCAACAGCTAGCTCTACACTGCCTTGCTCATGGTGACCCATGTAGGTAGCTGACCTCAAACAGTTCAAGGAGAGTCTGAGTCAGAAGCCCCACATCCTGGACAGCAACTGGAAGCAAACAGGGTAATTTCCATCAAAGTATTAATGTGCTATTTCAGCATCAAGGTAGGATTCCACTTTTCATATTTAACTTCCCTGATTTAAAAATGAATTAAGTAAATGAATTCATGAATTCACTGTGGGTTTCCATACATTCCTTCTTTTTAGTAAACTTTCCCTTTCTGTTCATGAAGGTGCCAGGACCCACACATTGGGGAAATCATTGCCATTCACGTCCCACTGTGGCCCCAAATCTGGTAAATCGATTAAATTTGATAATTCCTCCTTCAAGATAGATCTGATAGCCACTCCATGTCACCATTTTACTACTGTCATCCTAGCGAAGACACTTAACATCACACACTTTCATAATCATAATCCCACACACATGCACACACATGAATACACACAGACACACATGTGTAGGTTATATATGCACACATGCCTATACATATACACATAAATATATTACATTTACAGATACATACACAAATATACACACATACACATATATGTTATGCATATAGACACATGCTTCACGTGTGTATATGTATATTATCAATAGACAGATGGCTAGGCGTGGTGACTCACACCTATAATCCCAGCACTTTGGGAGGCCAAGGTGAGAGGATTACCTGAGCCCACGGGTACAAGACCAGCCTGGGCAACTTGGCAAAGACCTTATCTCTACAATAAATCAAAAACTTAGTCAGACGTGGTGGCCCACACCTGTAATTCAGGCTGAGGCAGAAGGATCGCCTGAGCCCAGCAGGTCGAGGCTGCAGTGGCCATGAGCATGCCACTGCCCTGCAGCCTGGGTGACAGAGTGAGACTCTAACTCAAAAAAAAAAAAAAAAAAAATAGACAGAAACATTGCCAAGAATGAGGAAATTCTATGTATTTTTTCTACACGCAACAAATTTTGGGATGAAATGTTTCAATGCATTGACACACAAAAAGCTGAATGCAGAACATACCGGCTGGCCGCCCCACCACCGGTGGTTGAACTTCTCCCGCCCACGCAGGTGGAAGGTAGCATCAAACACAGGGTCATACATGGAGTTGCCCACAATGCCATGAGACTCGGGGTACAGCCCCTGCGTGGAAACCAGATTTGTTGTTAAAGTAACAACAAAATAGCCCACATATATTTGTTCTGTTATACATTTTCCTAGTTCAAATGGTTGTATAGCAACATTTAATTTGCAACAGTATATGAGATATATATATATATAGCCTCTCCCGTGTCTTTCTGAACAAACATGAATAACACCTATGGAATGAATCATCAGTTATCTGAGAAACTTAATATGATCATAGGAAGTTTATTATTTGGATTTCTTAACTGTTGCAATTTAATAAGATGACAATAATTTTTATTATAATAAATTGGCCTTTAGTTTGAAATTTATACATGTGCCACCAAAGAAGCTTCTATTTCTAAACACACTTTTTCTTCTTTCCAAGTTCTATTCCTCTCCAAAACAATAATTTAAAGAACAGTATAGTGATAATAAATAAGTTATGTTTGGCTGGGCGTGGTGACTCATGCCTGTAATCCCAGCACTTTAGGAGGCTGAGGCAAGAGGACTGCCTGTGCCAGGAGTTCAAGACCAACTTGGGAAACATGGAGAGACCACACCTCTACAATAAATTTTTTTTTTAAATTAGCCAGGTGTAGTGGCGAGCACCTATAGTTTCAACTACTTGGAAGGCTAAGGTGGATAGAAGCCACTGAAGGCAACATTTTTATTGAAAAATTCAGAAAGTAAACACTGGGCCCTCTGGTATTCAAGAGAGGTTAGCATATGTGTTAAGACAGACCTGCACCTGAGAAGGGCCTTAGTATCAGAGCGGCCATCAGGTGCATTCCCCCATGCTGTAAAGGGAACAGGTGATGCAGGTAAGACGGACAGAGTTAAGCCTCTCTAAACACTGAGGACTACATTTCCAACGCCTCCCTTTAAAGTCGCCCAGGAGAAATCTGCCCTCTGAATAGACATCTCTAGAATAGAGTACTCACGGTGGCCAAAGTATACAAGTTGGGGAAGGTTTTTGTCGGGTACACCGGCCTCATGTAGGGAGAGTGTGTCCCGCAAGACCCTGGAAACAGAAACTGGAGATCAGGCCAGGAAACCAAAGGAATTCTCATTGAAATGCATTTAGACTAGGCAAAAGCATGTGTTACCTTTGTTGCTGTGCTTCAAATGGTAAGAAGCACTTAGAGCAACGAGCCCAGAAATGGATCCCCAAGCTCACAGGCTCTGATGCATTTAGAGCAAAGAACCTAGAGGCATGTCCTCAAGCCCACAGCCTCCAATGCACATTGTGGCAACAAGATCGGAGAAGAGCCCATGTTCTCTGAGGCCCTTAGGACAACAAGACAGAGACAGGGCCCAGAGCCCACAGCCTCTGCAAGCTTCTGGGAGATGCAAGGAGCTGGGAAGTACTCACTCAGCTTCTCGATGTTGGGCATGACTTTACTGCCTTTCTTCATGTAGGATGCACGGAAGCCATCCACGGAGAAGATGATCAGTGGGGGGCGCACGAACCTGCAGCGGGGCACATCAGCTCAGAAGCGCAGACACTGAGCTCTCTCCATGCCTCGCCGTTTCCCATCACTGGGGCCAGTCATTTCCAAGGAGGAGCTTCAAGGAAGCACCTCTGGATGAGCCTGGCTTCCAGCCATGTAGTTATTTGGAGGCAAGTGGAGTCCAGATGTCAAAGACCAAGGTCACAACGTGGCCAGGGACAAGACTTGACTCCAGATTTCCCCTAATGAGCTTTCTGCACTGCTGCCTATCACTTTGCAAACAAGGTTACACACCACTTTAAAAAGGGTTTGTAATTGCCTGAAATATACATTCTCCCATTTACCACCTGGAAAACTCCTGTTCATTCCTGAAAACCTGGCTCAAAATTTTTTCTTCTAAATTGCTAGTTGCTCACATTCTGAATCCCTTAAAGACATTAACTCAGATCTCTTTCGCCATTCATAGGTGCATTTTTTTTACATTATATTGTTATGATCTGTTAACATGTTTCTCTTCCTTATAGTTTCAAAGCACAATTTGTGTCTTACTTATCTATGTGAATCCATAGTACAGCTTCAATAAATATTTATCAAATACATGAATGAATATGAGATTAATAGCAGTAGCACCCCTAATGCTAGATCTAAGCACTTCTTTTTAAAAAATCCCTTTATGTTTAATTATAAAATAATTTTTAAAATAATTTAAGGTATTGAAGATCTCCAAAAAGTAAATCAATAAATAGATAGATTATTCATCTACTCAGGTAGGCTCTGATGAAATGGCCTTTTATCATATTATAAAGATAATTGGCTGGGCTCGGTGGCTCAGTCTGTAATCCCAACACTTTAGGAGGTCAAGGCGAGTGGATTGCCTGAGCCTGTAGGTTCTTGGAACCTGGGGAACTTGGCAAAATCTCATCTTTACGCTAAATTAAAAAAACATTAGCCAGGCATGGTAGCACACGCCTGTAGTTCGGCTACTTGGCAGAAGGAGCGCAGGAGCCCAGATGGTCAATGCTGGGGTGGCTGTGAGTATTCCACTGTACTCCAGGCTGAATGACAGAGTGAGACTCCAACTCAAAAAGAAATACATAAAGATTAATTATTCAATCAGACTTGAAAATACTAAATATTTATTTATTCCTAATTGTTTGAAGCTAGTTGAGCAAGTATAGGTTCAAGCTTAATTGAAGCCACCTAATAAATGACATATTTTAAATGAGTCTCATATAAAGCACCTATAACAATATCACCTAAGGACATACCATCATATTAATATCGTCAGTTATCAGGGGCTTCTATCACATAGACTTCATTTTTCTCAAAAATAACTCAACACATTTTAAACAGAAACTACTATCACCCAATTCTACAAGCCAAGGGGGTTCAGATGGTCCCTATGAAGGTCAAAATGAAGGAAAAAATAACATTTAAATAGTAACATCTAATGCCTGGATATTGTTGCCAGGCTGTGTTACCTAAAACAAAAACACATTGAAAGAACAAATACATTAATGAAAACACATCTCTTGAAGAATGTGTTTTCCACCAAGCATTCTAAGAGTCCTCAAGCTTCCAGCAGTTTCCTGGAAGGCACAGCAAGTGCCCTATATGGGCCACACTGGGGCTGAGGCCATCATGCCAGGCTGGCTGTCCTCAGCAAGGCAGGTTTCAGGTTTCCACAGATTCCAGTAAGAGTTACCAGCTTGGATGATAGTTTTTACTTCTACAATCTCCCTCTTTCATTCCCTTCACCCCCCAAAAAAGGCAGAAGCAGAACTTTAGAGCAAAATAATGTTTTAAAAAAGTCATAGTCAGAAACGCCTGCTTCCTTGGTGCTATTGAGATGCAATCTGTTAAAACTTCTCTAAAGCAGAATGTAGATATTCACACCCCAGTACATGCAAAGGTAGTGGGAGAAAATGGAAAAACAACAACCGTGGCTACTTCGAGAAATGCCTTCTAGCTTTTGACTGGTTAGTTATCCAGAAGTGCTCATAAATTTTCCTATGCAAAAGAATTTCAGCTTTACATTGTTTTTAACCATTTACTTGTCCATTTCCTATGATATTTTATCAACGATATATAAAACTTCATAATATTCTTTACACTGTCATAACACTCACCCTGCAGGGCATTCTGGAGCCTTTATCTCCTCACAGTCATCATCAACCCAGTGTGACTCTCCTGTAAGGAAAATGGGTGAATTTATTGTTGAATCTCTTTATAAATGTTATTCAGAGCCCCAAAGCTCTCAATGTCAAGACCGGTGTCCTGATACTTGCCTGTGACACATCATCTAAAAATAAGCTCTGAAATGAAGTCTAGTGTCTGACTTGTCTATAAAGTGCACCATGCATCAAGGGAAAGCTAAGTCTTAATAACCACCAAGTGGGGTGTTGTTTATTTGAGCCTTCCGAATCCAAATGGTTTGCAGATTAAAAAAAAAACAGTGGCGTCAGTGAACAGAATTCCATGTTTGTATCCCTCCAGAAATAAACTGTTTGGTCATTAGACGGAACATTCTTTTCTCCACCACTGAAGATCTCAAAGCCGTAGAAAGCATGGCACAACTTTCCTTCAGATGCTAAAAAAGGCTTAGAATACACAGAGATGACAGAGGGAAGATTTCAATGGAGAGAATATTTGCCAATAAATCTCCTCACAGTCCTTGAATCTAGAAACAAAAACAAATGTTATCTTCCACTTTTATCTCCCACCAAGATCTGAAAACATTGCCTTTCCTGAGTTTCCACTATCAAGAACAGAGAACAGAAAAGGGTTCGCATAAAACAGTGAGGTTTCCTTTGGAGAAAAGGAAAATTATCCCAAAAAAATTTTGCCTTTAATTGTTCTAAGACAAAAATCACGTCTTGAACAAAAGCAAAATTTCTGACCAATGCTGGAGAAGAATGTTCCCATGTAAAGAGCCTTGGATACCTTCCCTGGTCAGTAAAGACCCACCTCCTGGACAGGTGGGTAAATACCATGCACCTTACAACAGGGAAGTTCACCACAAAGAGGTGACCCGGTACTCACTGGGCCCTACAGAAGTGCTGGGACTAGGATTTTAAACCTGCAAAGGTCAGTATTTCATGATGAAATGACCAGTCCTAGGACATTTCTTCTTTCTTAACTTATGCTTCCAATAGCCAATGCCTTATTGGTGCAATTAATTACACAGGAAAATTAATTAAAAAGGAAAAGGGAATACAATCTTATTCAATGTCATGCTTTAAAACAAAAGCACAATTGTTTAGGTAAGGGAAGTTTTCCATTTCATTCATATGATACCATCTTGCCACAACTCAACACCCCTTGTATTTCAGAACTGACTTGCTTTTTTCCTGAAATCTGTTAAAAGAAATTGTCCTGGCCGGATGCAGTGGCTCAAGCCTGTAATCCCAGCACTTTGGGAGGCTGAGTCAAGAGGATTGCCTGAGCCCAGGGGTTCGAAACCAGCCTGGGCAACTTGGTGAGACCTCGTCTCTACAATATATCACACACACACACAAAATTAACCTGGTGTGGTATCGCGCATCTGTAGTTTCAGCTACTTGGAAGGATCACTTGAGCCCAGCAGGTTGATGCTGGAGTGGCTGTAAGCATGCCACTGCACTCCAGCCTGAGCGACAAAGTGAGACTCTGACTCAAAAAAAAAAAAATTGTCCTTAAATGTTTCATGCCAAAAATAAGGAAAAGGACTTGATTTAGAAACTAAAAAAAGTGACTTACAAACTATTAAGATCCTTGGGTCTCCCCATTAACTCCTGCAGGTAGGTGGTGTGGCAACCTACCTTTTAAAGACAAAAGCTGAATTGTGTCTACTGTCTGTAGGCTGCTGCTTATAGTTGGTTATCAGAGTAGAAGCATCATATTCACAACCAATGACAGTCAGAGCATGTGCATGTATGGCTGTGGGTGTAATAGGAGCCACTGGCGCACCCTGCCCAGAGAGCTTGGCAAACAGCTCACACCCGGTGGGTACAAAAGCCAGGCTCTCTCACCTTGAGAGACCGCCCCCCATTGCTTTTCAGAGCCAGCAGCAAAGCTGGCCATGGTGAGCCTCCACCTGAGGGCTTGTCCTTGCACACCTCCTCCCGCCCTACTAGCGCCATCCCATGTCCCCTCCCGCCTCAACTCAGTTTCTCTCAGAGCATCCTTCAATAAACTACATGTACCACACCCCTGTCTCGGACTCTGCTTCTGGAAAACGGACCTAATGCCAAGACAGAGAGTTTAGAAATGTCTTCACTGCTGGGGGGTGGCATCCAATTACACAATGTGACTTATCTCCATGCTATTTCAGATCAGTGAAGGCAGGGTGGCAAAACTAAGCTAGAAGTGTGAAACCAGGAAAGACACAACTCGTCCCCGCACCCCAAAGCACCCCCAAGGGACACGATCCCATATAACCAGGGGCTCTGGAGCCTCCACGCATCATCCCACTAATGCTGAAGCTACCCCAGAGAAGCACATACCTTTGCAGACCACGTGGTAGTTGGTGCAGCAGTCTCCCCGTGCCAGGCAGTCCTCGGAGCAGTGGCAGGCGTTCTCCTCATTCCTCACCTCTCCGCATCTGTCCTTAGTGCACTCCCAGCCTCGAGCTAAAACCCACAACAAAACACATTCGTTGCTGCACACCTCAGAGGCCACGGTGGCTGACAGCATTGCCAACAAAAAGCACTAACTCCTCTCGTCACTGGCTCTGCCATGGAATCCAAGTCAGCCCGGGGTATCTAGGGAACTTACAGGTGAGATGAATTTCTAATTTCTCCAATTGGAAGACAAGGTCACAATGCAACTGGGCTCCTTTGGAGAAACAGGATCCTGAAAGGTAAGCAAGCACCTCCACATCCTTGAAATGTCCTGAAGGACCCAACAAAAGACAGGTGTGTAAGGCTTGTAACAGGGCGTCTGTTGCAGGAATGGGCCCCCTAGTGTGGTTCTTTTACTTTCTGATTCAGCTTTGCTCTGCGTTGGACCAGCAGGATTTAAATACAAATGACAGCGCAACTAGGTGGTCTCCTTCTGCTACAAGATGCACCTGGAGGCTGAAGTCCCAAACAAATATGAGGAGAAGGGCCATTAAAACACCCGAGTCCAACCACTGACCACAGCAAGGCCCTGCCCATGAGGGTGGGTCAGAGGCCCACCTTTCTAGGAGGCCAGAATATGAATTACAGATTACTCCCTTGAGGGAGAGCTCCGAGCTCAACCCTCTGAGAAGATACCCTCAGAGAAGCAACCTTCTCATTTTAAAGAGAGTGCTGTGTGTGTTTTGTTTTCCTGTTTCAGCCTCTAGACTGTAAGCAGGAAAAGCACATTTCTCTTTCCACCCTGACCTCTCCAGGGGCAGACTGCGAGGTTGTGAGATGTGATGACCTGCCTGGCACATGCCGGGTGTCAGCAGGTATTTACTAAGTCTCACTGGAAATGACCATGGAAATAAAATATGACTCTCTAAATTCAGGACTGCTACATTGAGAATTTTCATGGTTGGTTCATGTATTCATGTACTCTTTCTACCCTGTTTTCCATGTTCAAGGTGCTGGGTGTAGTGAGGAAAGATGATGTCCCTGTCTTCATGGAGCTCACAACCCACTGGGAACGGACGGAACATAACAAGTAGACCAGCAGGCAGGATGGCCCCAGCCATCACTGGCCGTGGGGATGGAAGCAACAAGGGTGCTGACCGAGGGTGGGACAGGGCCCAGGAAGTAAGAAAGGCATCACTGAGCTAAAGGACACATGAACATTTCAGACCTTTTACATGTATCATAAATGGAAAGTGATGATTTTCAGGTGCAATGCAGCTTCTTAGTAACAAGTCTACCAAGAGGAATAACTGCCAGGTGGCTACACAAATGAAGAGATATTAGCTGCCGTGCATAAGTGCTGCCCAGAAAACCATGCAACTACTATTCAATTTTTATTATTTTAGAATTACCTTTGTGTCCTGGTTCTGTTCTCTGATTTTTTGGCATCCCTGTCTCTACTCCCATCTCTTCCCAAGCTGATTAAGTGCTTGAAATTCCTTGGAATTCCTATTTCCAGTGAGGAGTAGTTTTCTAAGGTTGTTTTGACTGATAGAGTTTGTGGGGTTTTTTGTTTTTTTTTCTTTCCAATTCAAGGATGTTTCTGCCCAACAGTACACTTTTTTATGTCCTCTAATTCCATAGGAAAATTTCTGCATGTGGCTTTGCTTAGAGGCATGGGATAGCCCATGAGGAATCTCAAGAGGCCTGCCTGAAACACTGGGCTCTGAAATAGACTGGGTGGGATGACAAGGCCTCAAGGTGTTTTTCTCAACTCATGGGCCTTCATCCAGAAGACTCTGTATTCTAATAACTGCCCCAGTGCATTTACAAAAGAACATCACTACTAAGAAGCTACATTTGTTGAGAAACTACTGACCTTGTGTTAGAATGAAATTCTAACAATTCAAGCCGGGCTCAGTGGCTCAGCCTGTAATCCCGAGCCTTGGGAGGCTGAGGTGAGTGGATTGCCTGAGCCCGAAGGTTCGAGACCCACCTGGGCAACTTGGCGAGACCTCATCTCTACATAATCAAAAATTAGCCGGGCGTGTAGCGCGC
>NW_007259852.1:612080-617198 GCF_000164805.1 Carlito syrichta
GGGGCTGCAGTGGCCGGGAGCGGCCACTGCACTCCAGTCTGGGCGACAGAGTGAGACTCCAACTCAAAAAAAAAGAAAAAGAAAAGAAAAGAAATTCAGAGGTTAAAGTGAACTATAAGCAAAGGATAAGTCAGTCATCTGTGCAATTTCCAAAGCAAACATAGAAATAAACATAAAAATATTTAGCCTTATTAGAACATGAGAAGATCACCTACCAGATAAAAAATATATATATATTTTTAAAAATGTATTTACAATTTGACCCTGACATCCCACTCCTAAAAATGTATTTTAAGGAAGAGAGAGAAAAGCAAGTGCATGCATGAACAGTATTCATTCACATCATTCATAATAGCAAAACGTAGGGAAACACACGTGTTAATTAGTCAGTCAATTAGGTGGCAACTGTTCAATGGAACACTCTGTAGCCCTTCAAAAGGATGAAGTGTATAAGGTTTATTCATACAGATACTCCTACATGCATATACATATACACGCTTGTATAAACACACACAGGGAGCAGTCAGGGCTTACACGGAAATGCTGTGGTTGTTTCTAGAGTGCTCTGTCAGCATAGCACAACCTCAGGGACTTTTGTTATTTCCCTCAGTTTTTTATTTTTATTTGATATCTGATTCCACATTCAGCATGTGTTATCTTTGTACACACGGAAATAAACTATAAAATGTTATTCTGTTCCATCTGTAACGAGCCTAGGAAGACAGGCGTGAACTGCATTCAGAGAGAACTGAGCTAGAGTCAGGGATCCCTTAGATTTTGCAAAGAACTCTGGGACCAGGAGCGCAGAGGGCTGAGACAAATCAGGTACAAGACACTCAAGGCAAGGAGGAAACACGGAGCGTCAGCAAGTCCCTTGAGCCGAGTAAACACGGCCTGCTGGCTTGAGATCATGTTTTAGAGCCAAAGAACTCCCCCAGAACATCTGTTCGATCCATGTCTCCAGTTTACAGTGGTCTCAGCAATTAAGTCTGCAGACCCACAACTAAAGGAGCCTGGGAGAAGTTCCAAAGGAAAGCCAAAAAAAAAAAAGTAGCTAAATGGCTGGAAAATGTATCATGCAAAAACAGCCTCATGAGGTTCTTCTCATGAGAGAGAAACAAACCAGAACTCATAAGGGCATTGGTGTTGGATTTCCTGTAAATCAGGGGCTACTGCTTAAGCAAAAGGCAATAATGTCTCATTTTACTGATATCATTTAAAGACCAAAACAAAGCTATGCTAATATGAAAGAATCATCTATGCATAAATGTTCAACAACAAGTCATAACCTGTCCAGAAGCGGTGGGCTCTGCTTCCAGGGATGCTGGGAGCGGGGTTGGTTGTGGTCTCTTAGATAGTTGGATATAGCTTTGCTCAGAGGAATGGGACAGCCCGCGAGGAATCTCAAGAGGCCTGCCTGAAATGCTGGGCTATGAAACAGACTGGGTGGGATGACAAGGCCTCAAGGTGTTTTTCTCAACTCATGGCCTTCATCCAGAAGGCTATGCATTCTAATAACAGCCCCAGTGCAGAAAAAACATGTAAAGAAATTTAGCACGACTTCAGAGGAAGATGTTAGAACTACCCAGGGCATGAGACACCACAAGGTATTCCATACAATGCTCTACTTGCATAGAGAACAGGGTAGGCAACAGTCACTCTGTGATGAGATGACGTAAAACAAATGCCAGAAACCGGGCAAGCAAGCAAAAATTTTTAAATTGTTATTAAAAAAAATGTACATAATTTTAGCCCACATGCCCTAGCAGTGAATGTCGGAACCGACAGCAAGAGACAGAAATAATGAAGATGGGCCAGACATGATGGCTCACACCTGTAATCCCAGCACTTTGGGAGGCCTAGATTAGAGGATCACTTGAGTCTAGGAGTTTGAGACCAACCTGGGCAACATAGTGAGTCATCTCTACAAAAAATTAGTCGGGCATGGGATGTGTTCCTGTGGTTCCAGCTGCTCAGGATGTTAGCTCATGTCACTGCATTTCAACCTGAGTGACAGAGTGAGACAGAGAGAGAGGAGAGAGAGGAGAGAGGAGACAAAGGAAAGAGGAGAAAGAGAAAGAGAAAGAGAGAGAGAGAGACAAAGAGAAGAAAGAAGGAAGGAGGGAGGGAGGGAGGAAAGAATTATAGCACAGTGCTTCCCAATCCAGTGGGTAAGGACAAGAGCAGCAAGATCTTTCCTTGGCCGCACCACATGTGGAAACAGGGGTCATTCACACAGATGTGCTCAGCACACAGCCAACAGGCATCACAAAACAACACTGAAATTCACATGTGGACAGCCCCACCTGGGGCAGGCCCAGGGTACACAATGCAGGGAGCCTTGAAGCCATCAGTGAGGTGAGAAAGGTACCTGTCCTGCTACGCACCTGTCTTCAAGCAGAGGTCATCGAAGTCGTGGCAGCAGCTGGTGTAGCTCTTACACAAGTTGTCACACCGACAGTCAGGGGGTCCCACATCCTGGAGTTCAAAGCACCTGCCCTTGCAAGATCCAGAAATGTTGGTCCAGGGGGAATCGGACAGCACTGTGGGGAGACAAGAGGCAGAGGCGAGAGATGGAAGGTGGCCATGTTGCTGGGGGGGGGTGTAGCAGGCCAGCTGTGTCACCAGAGGGGTGGCAGGTGAGCTGTGCCATGGGCTGTAGAAGGCACAGGGGAAACTGGCCTGGCTCCTGTCCCCCCAGGTCCAGCAGGCTGCTGAGCATCCTCTGCCTCAGCTTGTTCGTCTGCAGAGCAAGGGAATTCGTGGACACAGCTCCATGTTAAAACAAAAACTAAAGGAAACCACCAGTATGGAACACGCAGCAGACATCAGGCACATAGAGAAGCCAGTGTCAGCCTTGGTGTGATGGCCATTTGTAAGTATTATGACCACTAGTCAGAGAAGTAGGGGCCCCTGGATGCACATGATGCCGACAAAACCCATGCTGTGACCTGCTCACAGAGACGAGGACTCGCTTTCCCTTCACAAAGATTCAAACCTTTGTAGAAGGAAAACCAAGCGCAAATGTTCCAAGAACAGACTATGTGTGACTGGAATAGAAGACTTTACCATCCCAGCTGGTGTCACACAAACACAAATACTGCAATCTCAGTTTGTCGAAAACAAATCCTGTCATTATTTTCATATGATATAATTGTGTATCTATGAATCCCAAGAAAACCACTAAAATTTGGGGGAAAAAAGAATTCAGTGAGATGAAAAGTTCACAAATTTGTAATATAAGCAATGAAGATTTTAGGATTAAGTGGAAGTCCCATTCACAATAGTACCTAAACAATAAAATAGCTAGGTATAAATTAAATAATATGTGTACTGAACCCACACAGAGAACACATTAAAGCTCTACAAAAAAAAATTTAAAAGACCTATCTTAATGGGAAGACATACTATCTTAAAGATAAAAATATCAATATTTTAACAAATATTAATTCTTCCTAAGTAAAACTAAAGGTTCAATTACTAAGGTAATCACAACAAAAAAATCCAAAGTTCATAAAACTGAAAGAATATTAAAAGTTTAACTTAAAATGAACATAGAAAAACAAAAAGACACTGAAAAGAAAAAATAATTCCTATAGACTAGATAGCAAATCATATTCTGAAGTCAAACAATCAAAATAGTTTAGTACTAGAAAACAAGTAAATGAGTGTTGTGGATGAGGCCTAGAAATACAACTAAATACATGAGAACTTAAAACAAAAGTAACATTTGAAGTCAGAAGAAGAAAGAAGGGTTAACCAGTAAGCAGTGACTAGAAAAAATTAAACTGAATTCTCAGCCGGGTTCGGTGGCTCAGCCTGTAATCCCGCGCCTTTGGGAGGCTGAGGTGGATTGCCTGAGCCCGCGGGTTCGAGACCCGCCTGGGCAGCAAGACCTCATCTCTACAATAAATCAAAAAAATCAGCCGGGCATGATAGCGCATGCCTGTAATCCCAGCTACTTGGAAAGCTGAGGCAGAAGGATCGCCAGAGCCCAGCAGGTCGAGGTTGCAGTGGCCGGGAGCGGCCACTGCACTCCAGTCTGGGCGACAGAGTGAAACTCAAACTCAAATAAAAAACACACAAAAAAATAAACTGGATTCTCTACCCAGTATACAAAATAATTTCTGACAAATAGAAAATATAAACAGTGCCATACCTGTTTCTAGGAATGCAAATTTTTATAAAATAAAAAACAACTTAGAAATATCTATCAACATTTTTAGATGTTTATAAATCTCTCACCCAAAAACTTCACTACTAAGAATTTGTCATTTATATATATTTGCAAAAGTTTGCCAACATATATATATATATACAAAAAATGTCAGTTGCTCACTGCAGTCTCTCTGTAATGTAGGAAAGAATGCTAAAATCAACCAAAGTTGTTTTTTCCATCAAGAAAGAAAAAAAATCACTATATTCATAATTGGAATACCCCCAACCCTTACAAAGAGTGAGTTGGGGCTGGGTGCGGTGGCGCATGCCTCTAACCCCAGCACTATTGGAGGCCAGGGTAAGAGGATTGCCTGAGCCCAGGGATTCAAGACTAGCCCGGGCAACTTGATGAGACCTTGTCTCTACACTAAATAAAAAAAAATTAGCTTGGCATGATGGCACGCACTTGTAGTTCCAGTTTCTTGGAAGGCTGAGGCGGAAGGATCACCTGAGCCCAGCAGGTTGAGGCTGCAGTGGCTGTGAAGGTGCCATTGCACTCCAGCCTGGGTGACAGAGAGAGACTCCAACTCAAAAAAAAAAAAAAAAAAAGAATGAGTCGGATCTGTGTAGGCTGATACAGAAAGATCCACAAAATATGTAAATAAGGTTTTTAAAGACCAGCTACAGTGTTACGGTGTTAAATGTTATATAGTAGATTAAAAAATAGAAACAAAGAGAGCAATAAAAACAGAAACAAAGACAGACATCAAAGCTGGGCTCGGTGGCTCAGCCTGTAATCCCGTGCCTTTGGGAGGCTGAGGTGAGTGGATTGCCTGAGCCCGCGGGTTCGAGACCCACCTGGGCAGCAAGACTTCATCTCCACAATAAATCAAAAAATCAGCTGGGCATGGTAGCTCATGCCTGTAATTCCAGCTACTCGGAAGGCTGAGGCGGAAGGAT
>NW_007259852.1:617218-653101 GCF_000164805.1 Carlito syrichta
AAAAAAAAAAAAAAAAAGACAGACATAAAAAGACAGCCAGAGACAGAGACGAGAGAGATGTGTGAGAGCGGGTAGGTGGGGGAGGATAAGATGTCCCAGAGTCCACCACTCTTCAAAGTGCAGGCGTGAGCCAATGCTTCCCTGAGGGAAAATGACCGAGAAAGAGAGAGAAATAGACCTTTTATCTTCCTGTAGTTTGAAATTTCTAACATTCTACAAATTCATAGGTTGTCTGGGCTTTTCACTTTCTCTCTCTTTCTCTCTCTCCGATATACATATACCTATACATACTCATATACACCAGGGATGCCCAAAAAAATGTATACACATTTGAAGCGATATTAAGAGATATTCACCATAATCGGAAATGTCTGGACACTGATGGTAACCACTTTGAGCCCCTCTTGCAATTGCAGAAGTCAAATATGTGACTTGTCAGTATGACTTGTATCCACCTTTTGCTATCAGAATATATTGAGTATTACAATTTTAATAGTTTTTTCCTTTCTTAAAATGTATACTTTTTTTGGCACCCTCTATATTTACACACACACACACACGTATGCATACATATGTGTATAAAATGTATGCCATGTAACATATGTAAATATCTTAACAAATATTACTTATAGCTATAACTTAATTTTTATTTACATGTTTATGAATTTTTCATTTTTTTATAATTCATAGGTATACTTTAAAAATCAAGAAAAAAACAAGAAGCAGGAGGAGGACAGAAGTTAAATAATGTTTCTAGGTCTTCCCAAGCCATATACCTGAGCATCCTGTCCAACTTTAGCTGTTCTTAAAGTCAGAGTCCCCCCATCTCAGCCATGACAGCATCAGATCAGTTCACTAAAGCAGACAGATTCACTAGGCCACAAGATGTGAACTGCTTCTGCATAGTTGATCCTGTGGTATCCAAATACAAACCATACCAGTTCCATTTAGGAAATAATGTCCATTTCCAATGCAGTGCCTGCCTCTGGACCATAAATCACACTTTCCTACTGACCATGGCCAACCTCTCAACAGTGTTTGCTGGACCACAGGAGAGGATAGGGGAGAGGGGTTGAGAAGTGAAAAAAAAAGAAAAAATAGAGAAAGTCCTACATTAAAAATAAAACCGAGTAGCCCTTTTTAAAGTGCCCTGCCTAGATAGGCTCATTCTAGCCACCATCACATGTAAGCATGTGTTTTTGCTGGTAGCTGAGACTAAGAGACCCAGGCACATGGGCAGGTGTGTGGGGTCCCTGCACACTTAGTGTTGTCCCGCAGCTATGCCCTTTGCCTTCTCCTCATCATTATCTCATTCCTACTTCTTTCTCTACTTTGAGAATAGCTGCATGCATTTTTAGCCACTTTTAATCTTTCTTCACCCATTCTATCAACATGATTTTTTACTATGTTCTTATAACATTAAGCATTGTCTAAATGTGTCCCTTGCTTCATCTTTGAAAATAATTGAGTCTTACTCAATAGCCAGTGTTTACCATGTTTAGTCCCTGCTGAGCCTTAAACTGAAGACAGAATTTCTTATTAGGCATTTGCCAATACTTCATGAGAGATTCCAATTCTACTGCTGCCTTTTAAATTATATATTCAAGTGATACAAGTCAATTCCAGAATCTTGAAGAACAAATGTTACAGGTCTATATAGGTGCATGTTTTTGTTTCTGTTTTTGTTTTTTTGAGTAGCAGTCTCACTCTGTCATCCAGGCTGGAGTACAGTGGCATGCTCATGGCCTCTGCGGCCTTGACCTGCTGGACTCAGCTATTCCTTCCACCACAGCCTTCCAAGTAGCTGGAACTACAGGCATGCACCACCACACTTGGCTAATTTTTCTTGATTTATTGTAGAGACGGGGTATGGTCAAGTTGCCCAGGCCGGTCTTGAACCCCCTGGGCTGAGGCAATCCTCTCGCCTCTACCTCCCAAAGTGCTGGAATTACAGGTGTGAGCCATCATGCCCAGCAGGTGCATGTTTTTAAAAAAAAGATCAAGGACTTTACATTTTTAAATGTATATATACATATATATACAATATGTATAACAGCAATGCTATACATTCTTTATTCTCCACAGAAGCATCAGTGTATGCTACAGTGAACCTGTTTACTTCCTAAATGCATCACTTTCTATAAACACGCACTACTGCACTCTCACTGTTCTCCTCTCCACAGCTGCTGGGCCACTTCACAGGTGTTTTTTAATAAACAGTTCCACCTGGGAAGTTTGTAAACCCCTGTACTTCAAAAACGTTTATAAATACAATGTCCTCATGTAGAAAGAGCTCAAAAAGTACCCCCCAAAAAAGAGAGATTTATATGTGATTTAAATCAAAAGTCACAAACTTTAATTCAACATCTAAACCACTGAACAGCATGTAACGGCAGTCAGTGGCATGAAGCTGAGTGTTTTGCAAATCTGCTACCAAACAATGAAATGGGATAATTTAAAAGTATTGTTAACTCAATAAGGAATAAATGCTAGACACTGCCCTTCAAGCATAATTGAAGATAAATTAAATATATCATCGTATACTTAACACTTTATCATTCTCATCAGCCTCAACATGGCATTTTCAAAAATGTTCTCAGATGAATAGAGGCAATGTCAGCCTATTTTCCTGATTGGAAAATCAGGTCTCTAGGCCTCACTTGGCCGGCAAAGGCCTGGATAATTTTAGATCATATCACTGTACCATCATATTCTTTTCACTAACAATGGATTTTTCAAATTTTGTACATAGGTTTCAAATTTTAGAAGTTCTTTTCAAAATATAATTTTGGCAGATTTGTTGATTTTGAGTGATTCAAACATCTATGTTGAACTTCATGGAAGACTAAAATTGTAGGATTCTCTACAATTTTAACATAACTAGGAAATCAAAACACCAAGTCCTCATTTAACAAAGAACTGAACAGCCTTCACTTCTCATTTGGTCATTTCATTCCATTACTTAAGTTTGCCCATGTTCACATCAGCTTTAACATGGAGTCATAAGATGTGATATTCTTCACGGTAGTTCTGCTGGCAGAGTGACGGAGGTTGTATCTGTCAGCTCTAGTTCCCCACATTCTATGCCAGCTTGTACACAGCTTTTCACTGTAAATGAGATTTCTAGTGCTCAGACGAATGTGAAGCTCCCCATCATTTTCTGATGTCCCCACTCCCGTGATTCTAAAGAAGCACTTAACCCATGAAGTTTTGAGTGATACTCTTCATTGCATGCTCACCTACAAGTTCCATTCACACACTTTTCAACTTTTCTTTCAAACCACTAAAGGTGATATGATTGGGCTGTACTTTTAAATCTGGGTCAGCTATTTACAAGCTCACAGATTTCCCTTTGTTGTTCAAGAAGTATCTGGTCTATATTTCAAAGACGAGATTTCATTTATACCTGGATGCTGAGCAAGTTTCTAAATCACAGCTTTCAATAAAGTGGACTCCTCCCTAACACCACAATATACACATGTGCACACGCACGTGCCAGCACCTGCAGATGTGCTTGTAGCCCTAGGAGCAAGTCACATGGGTGCATGGGCTACAGGAGGCAACATAGTCAAACCGAACTGCACTTGTCATGGACATTTCTTGGAGAAAGGACTCCAGTCAGCTCACTTACCTGAGTGCCCATTGTACCTATCTACCCAGAGTCAGAATTAGAATTGTCATTCTTATCTCCTAATAAACCTATGATGTAAGAAATCCCATCCTCCCATGACTTCCAGTGGATCCCAAGGTCCCAGCAATAAGCCCGACTAACAAGTGTGCTGGTTAATTAATTATAACAGTTTGTTTGCTTTGCAGCAGCCTGGAAACTATCACCAGTCCAGAGTACACTACGGCGTCTGTGAGCGCAGGGCTCTCTGAGGCTGGGAGCCACAGTTGCTACAGCATGTCTTGCTCCAACCAACCCGAGGCTGCCATATACCAGTGCCCTTTGTGTCTCTTCTGTTTGTTGAGAGATCCTGGAAGCACCTTCTTTGGAGCCCAAAAGTGTTGCTGGACACGGGCACAGCTGCTTGGTTCCCTCCATCCCAGGGCCTTATACTCACAGCCATGCTGGATGGAAGGCTCTGACAGTCTGCTTAATATTTGCCTGCATTACCTGGGAGCAGGCTTTCCAGGTACATGTGGCATTTAAAAGACATAAATGTAGCCGGGCTCAGTGGCTCAACCTGTAATCCAGCGCTTTGGGAGGCTGAGGTGAGTGGATTGCCTGAGCCCACGGGTTCGAGGCCCTCCTGGGCAACTTGGCAAGACCTCATCTCTACAATAAATCAAAAATTAGCCGGGCATGGTAGCGCACGCCTGTAGTTCCAGCTACTTGGAAGGCTGAGGCGGAAGGATGGCCAGAGCCCAGCAGGTCGAGGCTGTAGTGGCGGGGAGTGGCCACTGCACTCCAATCTGGGTGACAGAGTGAGACTCCAACTCAAAAAAAAAAGACATAAATGTGTAAATTCTCCACGGTTTGCTTTCACCCAGCATCCTAAGCCCATCTCTGGTCTTATTCAGGAGAAATCAACCAGAGTACCTAACCAATGGGTGCACTATGCCAAAGGAAAACCAAAACTCCAAATGTGCAGCAGACTCAGATTCAGACTCAGACCCTAAAACACTTACAAGGCAGTGTATCCTACGACTAAGCTTCATATAGATAGGCACTTCACTAATAGTTTATTTTAGATGATACCAGAAAGACCTAAAATAAATCAATAATTTAATTATGCAATTCGAGAAGCAAATGATTTGCAGAATACTTAAGTTCATTTAGACTTACAGATTATAATATAGACTATATTATTTTCACAGAAATAGTACTGATTCATTAGTTCTTATAGCTATTTCTTATAACATATGGAAATAATTTATTATACATAAGATATTTTCAAGGCCAAATGAATCTAATCTATACTTTCAAGTTTCCCAGTAGAGAACACACAAGTTTAAGAGGCAATTACATGGAATAGACCATGGACTTGTTTAATCCAGAAGAAAAACTGGAAACCATGTAGACCTGCTCCTTGTCAGCTAGGGGACAGACTCCACAAATGACTTGCCCAAGACCACACAGCAAGTTACAGGAATCCAGGCACCAGCTTAGGTTTCAATGACTGCTTTCCAAAAAAAAAAAAGTGAACTTTGAAAATAATGAATGACTCAGTTTTACACTGATTAAGGAAACAGCATTTAATTTTTTCAATATCAGTTGCAGCCAGAGTAATATATTAAGAAGCAGAAAATAGTTCCTTTTTAGGGTGTGGTAAAAAGACTGAGCCTCTGGCTCCCAAGTTGCTGGCCCCAGGGTCCATCGAGTACCTGCTCCCGGCTCTTCAGTCACAGTCACTGTCAATGGGAGGGAAAAAGGAGCCTTTGAAGGGAGCATTTGCTACTAATAAAAACAGCATTCTCTGGCTCTGTGATCCTCTCTTCTCCCTTCAACTGAAGACAAGGCGGTTTCGTCCACTTGGCCCCCTGGGGCTGGTACCTTTAGGGTCTGTTTTCTCTCTTTCCCTAGCCATGTTCACTTCCACTCATCACTATTCTTTCAACCTCTGGCAAGACGAGTAACTCACTTGAGGGATCCATCAATGTAGGCACCACAACTTGGTTAATAAGAGAGTTCTGCGCTGGCTAAACAGAGACAGGTGATGGTCATTTAAAGAGTTAGATCAAGAAATACAAAATTCACAGGAAGACAGACAGACAAGCTGGGACGTCAGAGAAAGTCAAGAAAATATTGTTCCCTAGAGTGCCCATTATTTAAAATGTAATTTCATTTCTAAAACCATCAGCAGCTCCCATTTCCAGGAAATTAATCAACTCGTTGCTCAAGACCTGGTCAGCTAAGCCCCCAGTGTACACAAGGAGCTCCTTTATGAGAACCCCACATGGCCGTGGTGTGTGTATTGTGAGAAGAAGCCCTTTCACTAGGCTGTTAGTCAAGGCAAGCCACACTGGAACTCACCTTCTCTTATGCCAAAGGAAACACAGTACACACAGATCAGCCCTGAAGACTCTTTTATGCTTCTTCAGTCTTAGCCAAATCTTAAAATCCCAAATTTCTGAAGTTTCACCCCATTTTCTACCTCCACTCCTCTTCCCCATATCAGGACCTTGTGGGGCAAACACCACATCCTGCTTCACTGCGAGTCAGACTCATGCATCTCCAGTATTAAACCAACACCTGTTCTTTCCCGCTCTAGCCGTGTGTATGAACACGAGCTTACATTGCATCTTAACATTTGTAAATTTCAGAATACAAAGATTTTACATAACCATTATCATGAAACAGCTGTAAATGTTCCCTAATCCAAACCACACTCCTCACCTGAATTATCCACATAGGTGGTCTCATCCCAGAGAAAACTAGAGTATCTTAGCTATGTTGTGAGATTATCTTAATAATAAGTTTCCAAGAGTTTGCACTTATCACCTGGTATGTAATATGTTTAAAGAATTGAAATTGCCCTGGCTGCTGCCCTTACCTGTAGGAGGGCCTTCGTCCCATCCTTCCGCCCTCCTAATCCGATGGGCAGTGAATCCCAGGCAGACGTTGACTCCAACAGCAACAGCGAACAGGGATATTACCTGAGGAGATAAAGAGACCGATGCTCGAACTCAGCCACAAGACTGAATCAGGTCACATCAGGGCAAGCGGACGCTTCACCATCACCCCCTGCTCCTACCACTCCCCAAGTGCACGGGTGAGGTGACCAGCAGAGAGAAACGTTCTCACTGTCCCTGGTTCTGCAGACCGAGCCCTTTGCGTCACCCGTCCTCCCACCTGGGGTGACAGGAGGCCGCTCCTCCCGGCCATGGTAGGCTCCTCGGAAAAGTCCGCAGCGTGCTCTCCGCCACCGAGGGCGCAGCCTGGGGGCTCGGAGCTTAGTCTATTAGCCGGAGCAACCCCACCGGGGAGGTTGACAGGCTCTTCTGATTTGTCTAGAGCCTGATTTCATCACCGTGTGTCCACAAATCGCAGCCCGGGGCTTAAAAGGCTCGAGATCGGCCCCTGTCCCCGCCCTCCGGCCCGCCCCGACCCCACACTCTCCTGCGGTCTCCACGGGCCGCAGGAGGGCCGCCTGTGCTCTGGGGCCGGCGACAGCCCTTTGCTCGCTTTCCTTCCCTCCCGAAACTCGGTTTGTCAAAAAGAAACCAAATGCATCTCGTCCGATAAAAATGCAACAGGGCTGCGCAGGGCTCCCGCCGGCTGCAGTCTCGGGGCTCACAATACTGCCATTCAGGGCCATCCACCTCACGACTTCAATTCTCTTGCACAGGGAAAGTTGTATAATCGGTAAGCCTAGTAACGCCCCTGCCTTCCCCCTTTATTTGTTTTGCTGGCATGGGGACGACCCTGTCCCTACGGCCACATTCTCGGCTGCTTCTGACTCCTCAGATGTTCCTCACGAGGAAATCTCCCAGAACTGTAACTAACCGAGGAGATAGCATTATTTTCTCCATGTTGTTATTAAAGTTGAGAGAAGTAACTTTTATCAAGCACTGGGAATGCCAGTGAACAGCATGAAGTCCTTCTGCCCTGTGGAAAAAAAAAATAATAACTACAGCCCCTACCTCTTCTTCCAGAAAAGACAGCCTGCTTCTGTTCTAGGAGCAGGCGAGTGGGGGAAGGGACAGCCAGGGGAAGCTTTATTAGCAATTGAATCCAGGAAGGAAACCTCTAGGGCAGCAAGAATTGAGATTTAAAGAATCGTGTCCTGGGTTGTTTCTCAGTTAAATTAACATCCAGCCTCCAAACACGGCGTCCTTCGAGGCTATTGTGAGGGCTCAAGTTTCTTTACTAAGCAATTTGGCAGCCAGGACACTTTCAAAAGAGAAACCGGGGCCTCTAAATCTGAAAGCTGTCTGAATAGCATGTGCCTTTAGGATTCAGAGGAGGGAGGTTTGTTCTGGCTCTTCCCTCCCAGGCCCAGGGACCCTCATTCTTGCTCAGCACATGTGTTCACACATAAACAAACACGAGCCTCACCACGCAGCGAGCCGCTGCTCACATAAAACATGAGAGTGCTGTAGCAAAGCTGTTTATAGTGGATCGCATCGGAGGCCTGGGTTTCATTATAGATTCTAAAACTTAGTAACAGCTCACTGAAAAAAAAAGAAGAAAGATGCTGCCAAGCCTTCCACTGCCTTCTAAAGCCCTTTAAGTTCGCATCCGTGCAGATGGCAGGCTTATAAATTTTTTTGCATGAGTCTTTCGCTCTCGTCTGCACATCATGCTGAACTTGCTTGGAGCTGGGTATTCAGCAAGGCTTCTAAAGGCTGTTAACCCCATGTAAGATCTTTCTACTATTTGTGTTACATCTCAAGACGTGAGCCTGCCATTACAGGGAAAAACTAGAAACCAAAAGGAAAACATCAAGGCAAGCCTGTGATTTCACGGCATGCCACATGCTCCAAATGTTCTACAACATCAGCCTCCTCCCCCGCAGCCTCCCAGGCCTCTCAGAGACTGATAGCTTTACTTGGTCTGACTTTTGATTGTGTAAACCCCATTTGAGGACAGTGAAGTTTACCCTTGGAAGAAAAGTAGAGAACAGAAGCTGCACACCTTCTAATGATTTTGTTTTTCCTATTTTTTTCCTTTTTCTTCTTCTTCTTTTCTTTTTTTGTGGTGCACAGCCTGGGTTGGCAGGAGAAGAGGTGTGAGTGTGATGGCCCTACTGACCCTCAGTGGCTTCTGCCTGGCACTTATCAACTGGGTGCAGCACAGCTGCCGTTTGTTAACCAATCTGCCAAAGGACTTTGTGCATAAGGCACTTATTGACACACACACACACACACACACACACACACACACACACACACCCTCCAGCCTTCATTAACAGAATTTTACTTCAAGGTTCTCATTATAAATTAACTGCCAGACTGAAGTCCCCAGCTTGGGCATCAGATCACCTGCAAAATACAATCATCCTAACCCCGACCCTAACCCTAAAGCTGAGAACACCAAAAGCCTGATAATGCATCAAGTTGGTCAAGAAACTCAACTTAAATGACTGGAATTTGTCCAAAACCTTCTCTCAGAAAACTAAATCAAAAAAGTTTACCTGCTATGGTGTTTGAGATTTTGGCAAAGGTCACACATGGCTAGCTCAGAGAAAGTGCAGGAGAAAGACTGAAAAAAATGCCCTTCCAGCATAGTTTATCATCCTGACTGTGTTTCAGAGAACACTGCCCCCTGGCAGAAGAAAACCTAGAATTCTAAGCAAATCTCTCAACATTCTCAGCCCCTGGAGATCAATCTGTGGTTCTCAAATTTTACTGGGCAGACAATCACCCGGGGGGGATTGTTTCAAATGCTGCTGTTTATGCCGTACTCCCCAAGATTATGATTCATTTGGTTTTGGGGGTGAGGAGGAGAGAAGTTTAGGGGCCAGAAAAGAGGGCATAATTGGTTATTTTGATGCAAGTCATATAAGAACCACATTTATTGAAATGGAGCATTGGCATAAATCACTGAACCAATTTGTTCATGCCCTGCATGTAGAATTGTTTGACCTAATTTATTGTGGAATTCTAATACATTATTAACAGCATCCACTATTAACTGGACATTAAAGTTTGGATCTCTTACGGACAAGCTACAGCTGTTCCTCAGGGGAGTCATCCCCAACCAAAGGCTGCAGAGCATAGCTTCATTTACTTTGCTGGTGGTACAAAGCCACAGTGTGTGTGTCGCTTAATTGCAGCACAGTGGTCGCATTTATACAAATGCACAGTCTACCTTTTCATGAAGGGGTTCTATACATCCTTGTTCCTGAGCCCTGAGTGAGATAAGAGGCCTGGAGGTTAACAGTGAGATCCAAAGGATGTGTGTCTGGGGTCGCCACTCCCATTTCCTGCAATAATGGCAGAATTGTCAGGGGATGGAAGCTTTATCTACATCCAGTTTCTCACTGTGTAGAACTAAGATGACTTGACTTGACTTAATATTATTCCAAGAATAATTCTAAGACGATGTGTGACATTAGACAACTATTGACGATGTGATTTTCCAGAGTATCACTGAGCAGAAACTACAGTACATATACTACAAAAGAAAACAACACCACATTGATCTGCCTATTGCACTTTAAAACGCTATGAATTGTCTTGGTTAAAAAAAAAAGTGGTTTTTTTTTTAAATTAATTAAGTCTTGCTTTTAAATTCACCTGGACAGCAATCTCTGCAAAAGAAATTCACCAGAGTAAATTAACAGTCTCTGCAAAGGGATTCACCAGTGTAAAGTAACAACCTCTGCAAAAGGATCTGTCATGTAAATTGACAATCTTTGCAAAGAGGTACCAGTATAAATTAACAATGTCTAAAAAGGGATTCACCATGTAAATTAATAATCTCTATCAAGGGATTCACAGTGTAAATTAACAATCTCTGCAAAGTGAATTCACCAGTGTAAATTAACAATCTCTGCAGAAGGGATTCACCAACGTAAATTACAATCTCTGTAGAAGGGATTCGCCAGTGTAAAGTAACAATCTCTGCAAAAGGATTTGTCATGTAAATTAACAATCTCTGCAAAGAGGATTTACCAATGTAAATTAACAATCTCTGCAAAGGAATTCACCAGTGTAAATTAATATCTCTGCAAAGGGGATTCACCATGTAAATCAAGCAGAAGGTTGAGAGGGCCCTCTGGCTCTTTGTCCCCATAGTCTAGGCTGCAGTGTGTACAGTGGAGACCACTTACAGTTCCAACCACCGAAGCACAGTCTTACGAGTAATTCAGGTCCCTTGGGCTCTCAGGGGAGAAACAGCGTATGCCTCTGAAGACACAAATAGGACTGGTGCCTTTAGTCCATCTACAATGGAAAGCTGTAGCCAACACGGTCACATTTTTTAGTGACTTACCTTGTCATAAACTTTTATGCACTATGCTCACTCCAAGAAGATTGACAGATATCCATCAGCTCCCACCAGGCGCCAGAGACTGCCCCAGGCACCAGGACCGTGGAGGGGGGTGGGAGGACCAAGCCAGACACACCTCACCCTCCTTGTTAATCAAATGACATGGAAGGAAATGGAGCATTGCAATGTGGTGACAGCAGGCGTGGAGAAGTGAGCGGTACTGTGGGGTGGGAACCTCATCAGGGTCACAGAAGAGAGTGTGGAGTAGGTGTCACTCAAACTGTGATTTGAAGGGTGGGAGGGAGTGACTAGATCAAGAAAGGAGAGCCAGGCTGGGTGGCTCAGCCTGTAATCCCGCGCTCTGGGAGGCTGAGGTGAGTGGATTGCCTGAGCTCGTGGGTTCGAGACCCGCTTAGGCAACTTGGCAAGACCTCATCTCTACAATAAATCAAAAAAATTAGCCGGGCGTGGTAGCGCGCACCTGTAGTTCCAGCTACTTGGAAGGCGAGGCTGCGGTGGCCGGGAGCGGCCACTGCACTCCAGTCTGGGCGACAGAGTGAGACTCCAACTCAAAAAAAAAAAAAAAAAAAAGAAAGGAGAAAAGATTCTAGACAGAGGGGACAGAATGTATCAAGGCTCTGTGTAGGACAGAGGGGCATAGCCATGAGCAAAAGACAGCCTGCTGGACTAGTGGAGGGGGGCAGGGTATATGAAGGGAAGGAAGGCTGGAGGGCCAGCAGAGACTGTCCTGCTCAGTTAGTGAGGGCCTTCCCTGAAGAAGAGTATGCCTTCTTAAGTCCTAATTGTATTGTAGAAAAGATAAAAGAGATGTGTGTCCATTTGCTAGCATCCTAGAATTAAATAGTTCAAATAAGAGATGTGGTTAATAGCTTTAGAACATTAATGGAGAGAAGGAAGGCGAGAGGGTAAGCAGAAGCCAGCCGCTGCACTAGAGAGGGGAACAGAGGGGATTGGAGGGAAGGGAGGCTGAAGGGTCCGCAGAGGCCGTCAAATGCAGCCTCCCAGTCAGGTTAGCTGGTGCTGTCTTTACCCTAAAGGCAGTGGAAGGCCCTTAAAAATGGACATAGGTAGAGGCTTCATCAGATTTGCAGCCTTAATCTCTGTGTAATGTGGGTATGAACCAAAGGGAGATGACAATGGGTGCAGCAGGGAAGCTCTGGCCATGTCCAGACAGGAGATCGTGGAGACCTGCGTGAGCCAAGGGAACCATGGTGCTAGGGAGAGACTTGCTGATGAGCTGGGCAGGGGTGGGGGCCTGGAGGGGCTAAGTGGGGCTTCTGAACTGACACTCAGTAAAATCCCTTCTTAAGTCCTAATTGGATTGTGAGAAAGATAAAGAGATGTGTGTCCGTTTGCTAACACCCTAGAATTAAATAGTTTGAATAAGGGATGTGGCTAATAGCTTTAGAACATTTGTCAATCATTTAAAAAATCATCTAAGGCAGTTGATTTAGAATAATTTTATGTCAGACTTTAAGTATTTTAAATGCATTAATTCATAATGGAAGTTTTAAGAGCATTACTCCCAGGAAATAACTCCACTTTGCTTTTAACTTTAAACATTTCAGAACTCCAAACCCAGTGTAACAATTTCTTTCCAGCTACTCTGAATGTCCAGGCAAGTGGAGAGAGGTTGTAGCAGCTTGTAGACATGTGTGAGGCAAGAAGGCTCCATCCTGGAGTCTGCTCTGTAGTGTGACTGTGTGAGTCATGCATGTCCAGGGGTGGGTAGATGACCAGGAAAGAACTGCTTCACCAAAAGTTCTAGTAAGGGCTGGAGATCCCCATCTTTCACCAGGTCTCACCCAGGCAGGTGAGAGGCTGCTGGCAATGCCACACGTAGGCGAAGGGACAGAGGCTCGGAAAGGATACCGCCTCTCTCAGATGGTGGAGGTGACCAAGCCAGGTCCACACACTGAGCCTCCCGTAGCAGCCTCGACTGGGCCAGGTCCAGGCAACCAACCTTGCACGCCAGCCTTGACCGAGCCAGGCCTCCTGCACCAACATCAACCAGGCCAGGTCCAGACACTAGGCCTCCAGCTCCAGCCTTGAACAAGCCAGGTCCAGACACCAGGCCTCTTGTGCCAGCTTCGTCCTTCACACTTCAGCAGTGTCCTCACTCCAAACAACAGCGACCTGCACAGCCGCACCCCTCCAGCTTAATTTATTTTCAGAAAACCCTTGAGCCTACGTTGTCCAGCTGCAACCCTTTCATCTCGTTTCTCACCAGACACGTCTATGGATTCTAGTTAATGACTGTGATGATCCCAGCAGTCACCAGAGCCCTTCGAGTTCTATCAGTGCCTAACCTGTCTTCCAAGTGACAATCTAGGTCCAACCTGGCACCTCACGCTTTCAGGCCCATCGGCAGGTCCTCCCCCATTGCTCTTCCTGTCTGTACTCCTACTTGCCTCAACAGCACTTTCACTGAACCCTCTTCCATCCGTCCAACCTGTAACT
Organism: Carlito syrichta; assembly: GCF_000164805.1. Taxonomy (NCBI): domain Eukaryota; kingdom Metazoa; phylum Chordata; class Mammalia; order Primates; family Tarsiidae; genus Carlito; species Carlito syrichta. The sequence continues at coordinate 630,579 of NW_007259852.1, forward strand.
TATTCGCATTCATTACCCAGAGAACCCTAAACCAAATGTGAACTGGATGATTTTCCTCTCAAACTTAAAACCCTTCAGTGACGGCCCATAAAGCAGTCCTCCAAGTGAGACCCCTGGGCAGGCAGAGTTGGAATCGCCGGGAAATGTATTCGAAGTGCAAATCCTCAGAGCCTACTTCACACCTACTGAATCAGCAACTCTGGGGGTGAAGCCCAGAATCTGTTTTCTCAACCACCAGATAATTCTGATGCAAGTTTGGGAACCACTGACCCAGAGGATAAGATCCCAACTGCCTAGCAAGGCACATCGCGCCCTCAATCAAAATGAAGTTTCCTGGATCCAGATTCCAGCACTACCACTATTTAACCAAGAGGCCTTATGTGACCCCTGAGCACATTACTTCTCCATCCTTAGATCAGTTTTCTTGAGAGCATTACAGGAAGTAATCCCTATAAATCGCCTAGCACAATGCTGGCACAGAACAAGGCTTACCATATGTTACATTTTTTTCATTAGAGAAATATTTGCTGTTCCTTGATTGAGTTACACTCTTTCACACCTCTGCTCCATAATATTCATGTTGTTTTGGGCTGGAACACCTTTTCCCCTGGTCTGCATCATCACTGTCATGTCTCAGCCTCTTCCAGAGCACTGCGTGTAAAATACATGCTTAGTAGTGACACAGGTTCTAGGAAAATCCCTTCACTTATGGAGAGACCAATGTAGATTAAAGTTAATATTGGGATTACATTATTTCTAACCTTATGGGAAAATGAGCAGCCCTTATTTGGCAAAGGGTGGGGTGACTCTGGAAATAGCTTTACAGAACAAGTTTCAATCACAATAATAAAGACTCTATTTGGATTGGAAAGCCCCAAGAAATTGAGTTTCAACTCAAGAAATGTGTTTGAACTCAACTCTAAGAGGAAGTTTATGCTTGCCACTGGAAAGGCATCATCACGTGCTTATCAGCACAATGGTTCTCTCTCAGGGAGGAAGCAGAACCATCATTTCTGTGATTCCCCTTGTAATCAGACAGCAGCTAGTGATATTCAGCAAACTAGAAATAGAAGGCAACTTCCTCTGCCTGATAGAAGGCTTCTACAAAAAACTCAGAGCCAACATTATTGTACTAATGGTGAAAGACTGAATGCTTTCCCCCTAAAATCAGAAGCGAGACAAGAATGCTCTTATCACTTCTATGCAACATTGTACTTCCAGCCAGAACAATTAAGTAAATAAATAAATGTGCCACTCAAATTGGAAAGGAATAAATAAAACTATCTCCATTCACAGATGACATAACCTTGTATATAAAAATTCCTAATGAATCCATAGACACACACAAAAAAGACTATTGAAGCTAATAAATGAATTCAGGAAGATTGCCTACAATAAATGAATTCAGGAAGATTGCCTACAAGACAAATATATTTTTTTAAATTGTATTTTTATGCATTAACAATGAACAATCGAAAATGAAATTAGAAAAAAATTGTATTTGTAATAATGTCAAAAAGTCTAAAATAAATGAGTTCAAGAAGATTCCTTGATACAAGTATACAAAAACCAGTTTTGTTTTTATACATTAACAACCAACAATCTAAAATGAAATGAAGGGGAAAATTGCATTTATAATGATATTAACAACTCTAAAATAATTAGGATTCAATTTAACAAAAGAAATGAGATTTATACACTAACAATTAGAGGGAATCATTGAAATATATTAAGGAAGACCTAAATAAATGGGAAGATCTCCATGTCCATGAATTGAAAGGCATTACTGTCAACATGGCAAGAAAGTCAAAAGATGACCTACAGAATGGGAGGTAATATTTGTAAATCATATATCTGAGAAGGGTCAAATATTCAGCAGCCAAAAGGAATGAAGTCCTGATACATGTTATAATAGTATGAACCTTGAAAACATCATGCTAGGGGAAAGAAGTCAGTCACAAAGGCCACATATCTTATGATTCCATTTATATAAAACATCCAGAACAGGTGACTCTATAGAGGAGAAAAGTTAATTAGTGGTTGTCGGACACTGGAGAGTGACTGCTGTGGGTATGAGGCTTTATTTTGGAGCGATGAAATGTCCCAAAATTACATAAAGTGATATTTGCACCTCTCTGTGGACATAATAAAAACCACTGAAAAGTAAAATTTTAAAAGAGTGAATTTTAAAATATTTATATTATATTATATTTATATTATTTTATTATACTTATATTTTATGTTTATGTTATTATATCTCAAAAAGCTGTTTGTTTTTTTTTAAAAAGATTATGCTGCAGAGAGGCAAATTCCAAAGCATCTGGACCCACAGGAAAGGAACAGTGGCCCTGGTTTCATTTCTCATGTTGGGGCATTTGAAGTTGTCTCCAGAGTTGCCAAGCATCTGTTGAACCTGACAATGAGCAGAACAGCTGAAGTGTCTGAGTGGTGGTGTGGACCTTTCTAAGCAGACCCTGTGTGTGATGAAACCCTCTACATCACCCAAAATAGGAATGACTCCTGGGACTTTGTCAAGGTAATTGGGCCTTCTGTTTTCTGTTTTATTTCATTGGGTTTTCTGTTTTATTTCATTCTCAAATCAAACAGCCTAGGCAAGAACCTAGCTCTTGCCTGCAAATCTAATTTTATGTTGTTTTCTCATGTATTAACAATACTGTAAAGATTTTTATCAATATTAAATGAGGCAACATACTGTAAACAATTGTGGGACAATTGTGGAAATTTAAAAACAATAATTATTGCTTTCCGTTTGCAGAACGCTAAAAAAAAAGATAGGTCTACGAGTTATCAAGATCGCTCCCTTTCCTGACTTTGCACTCAGTAAAACTGCAGGCTGTCCAAAGACAGGCCACCTAGCCAGCAGACCTCTGATTGGGAGGTCAGGATGGCTAATAGGACAGATGGGCGTCGGACATAGTGACTGAATTATAGAAAGGGTTTTTAAGTAGATAAGGAGGGAAAGGGCATTGCAGGCAGAGAAAATTACAAGAGCAAAAATTCAAAATTCCGAAAGGGTGAAGAAAAGGGGAAAAGCAAGAAGGTACTCATGGTGCCAAAGAGCAAGTATGGGGCAGACCCTCATGGACCCAGCATGGAGCACGCTGTCTTGTGAGTGTAGCTGGCATTTAGCATGAACCTACATTTTGCCAGGCAATGGATACATATTGTTGCCCTAATTAATATTTATAAAACCTTTACAGTATCAACACTGTCAAAATATGACATCAAATAACTCGCCCAAATTCAAGTATCTATTAAATGGGGAAGTCATCTTTTCTTCATGTTTTCCCAAGGACAATTGCAAAATAGGGGAGATCTAAAGGGCATGAGAATGTCAACTAGTTGCTGGAAGAAACTCAAGTATAGTAAAGACAGAGGATCTGATCAATGTTTGATGTCTTGAGACTTGATAATGTTTCCTCACTCAGAAGGCAGCAGAAGCCACAGATTAGCCTCTATTCTAGACTGACCTTGTTATGACCCCAAAAAAGAATAGGTCGGAAAGTGACCAGAACCTCAGCTATCATGGCTGTCATTTCAAAGTCTCATGAGCTCAGAAAGAATAGACAACTGCCCTAAACAAATTTGGATCTTCCAAATCCTGGTAACAGTGTTCCACACAGATTGAGCAAGCATCTGCTATGGTGGGAGCAACTGCGAATTGAAGGCTGACTCCGTGCCAGGTACTCCTGGATGTTAGGGCAGTTAGATCAGAGGTGGATTTTTTTTTTTTTTTAGTTGAAGTCTCACTCATGTCGCCCAGGCAGGAGTGCAGTGGCATGCTCACGGCCACTCAACTTTGACCTGCTTCTGCCTCAGTCTTCCAAGTAGCTGGAACTACAGACGCATGCCACCACGCCTGGCTAGTTTTTTTGTGTGAGTGATTTATTATAGAGACGAGGTCTCACCAAGTTGCCCAGGCTGGTCTCAAACCTCTGGGCTTAGGCAATCATCTCGCCTCAGCCTCCCAAATTGCTGGGATTACAGGCTGAGCCACCTCCAGCCCAGAGCTGGGTTTTAATTAGGAGCTGGGAAGTGTCTTAGTCCATTCGGGCTACTCTAACAAAATACTATAAACTAGTGTCTTCCACACAACAGAAACTTACTTCTCCCAGTTTTGGAGGCTGAGATATCTACTATCAAATCAGTTGATGGTAAGGGCCCACATCCTTGAAGAAGCTGTCTTCCCCTGTAACCTCACACTACTGGCAGGGGAAGTTCTCTGTGAGGTCTCTTTTATGAGGACACTGGCCTATTTAGGCAGACTCCACCCTTGCCACTTACTTAACCAGCTCCCGAAGGCCCTGCCTCCTAATGTCATTACCTTGGGAGTTGGGACTTCACTGTAAGACTCTGGAGGCGAGGGGAACATAAACACTTTAGATCCCAGCAGGAAGTCAACAGAGGAGTAAGAGGAGCTGTTTTTGATCAGGTAGTAGCAAAGATCTCTCCAACGAGCTGACATTGACGCTGGAACAGAAATCGCTGGTGAGGTGAGGGAGGAGCAGGGTCTTAGGAAGAATGGCAAGTGCAAAGACCCTGAGGTGGAAGCAGCCTCAGGGGTAGCACACTAGAGTAGGGGGAAAGACAGGGCAGTGGAGACAACAAGGAAGCAGTTCACAAGGAATTGGTTCACGAAGGACCGAGCAGGCCACTGTGCAGGCTTTGCTTTCATGGAGGAGGAGTCTGAGGCAGGGACATGACCCAATCTGTATTTCAAAAGGCTCACTGTGCTGCTGTCCTCCAGATGGAGAGTCAGTGAGTTCACCTGTGGCTAAGTGGCTGGGGTCTGTGTGGGTGAGGGAGCACACAGGGGTAACCAACCTCCTTGAAAATTCCAAGGGTGATGCAGGATGGATAGGTTATATTGCTGCTTCCTCATCTCATCTCACATGAACAGAGATGATGAAATGCACCCTCTGATAAAGAAATGAACTCACCATCCCTGCTCCAGCCCAGGCAGGTGACACCAATGGGAATTCTCACTAAGTATCTAGATTTAGAGGAGACCAGCTAGGTACTATGTCCAACCCTAGGAATCTGTTACCTTTCTCTCTTCTTTAAACTTCTTGGGAAGCTGAGTTATCTCCCTGGGATAACCAGAAAAGAGCTTCTCAAATTTAATCAAATGAACAGAATTTGGCTTTACGTTTTTTCTGGATAAATCAAAAGGAAAGATAAAAATCTTTATACACACCTTGTTCTTACTATTTTATCTACTGAAGGAAAGAGATGGACAGAAAGAGACAGAGAGACAGAAAGAGAGAGGGAGAGAGGAAGAGGGAGAAAAGGGGAGAGAGCTATAGATAAATATTTCACTGACATGCACAGTTTAGTTTATGCCAGGGAACAACTGTCAAGGCTAAACTAGTAACAGAAGAAACACCTTCACAAAACCTTATGATGGACTCAAGCAAGAGAGGAAGCAGTGACCTCTGAGTAGACCTGGAAGACCACAGGATGAACTGACCCCACATCACCTCTCCCCTGCAACATCTCCCCTTGTCCTCTGTAACCAGAGCCACTGCATATTTGAAACCCAACTCCCTCAGAATGCCACCAGAGTGTTACACAAGAGAGCATGGCCATTCTCAGCCTGTCCTCCTGCCGAGCTCCTGCTGCTCTTATGAGAGACGTTATACAACCTGTTAATCCCTAAAATCCTGGTTCTTACACCGGTTCTGTGGCCTTAACTGAGTTAAGAATCCGCTCTGGGTCCAATTCCTAGTATGCAAAGTGGAAATCATTGAATACTTTTCTCATAGGGCTGCTGCGAGGATTAAACAGAATAATCCATGCAGTGGTAACTGTTAACATGAACCACCATATACTGAGCGCCTAGAGTGTGGCAAATGTTATACAGACATTATCCCACTGAAGTCTCTCCATGGTCTTGCAAAATGCATATTGGCTTTTCCTTCTTGCCAGAGACTCACACAAGTTTAAGTAATTGGCCCAAGTCCACATACCCAGCAAGGACAGAGCTGTCACACAGAGTCGGGTGCACCCAACCAGGGTCCAGATTCGAGGTGTTTCTTGCTAGAGTGCCGCATGCTGTCGTACATCTAGTTTCATTTCTTTTCAGAGAAACCCCTTCAGTCGCCCATGCGAGGGGTTGTCAGGAAATCTTCTCGAGTGCCTCCAGTGGTTCTGGAGCAGAACAGATTCCACAAGGACAGCTCCCACACTGGCTCAGTGAGGTCTCAGCTGTCTGTCAATGCCCCTCCAGGTCATTTCACCAACACGGCTAGTTCTGTCCACTATCTAGGTCCACACCTGGGTAAATCTCGGTCAAAAATGTGTGGCCTGTGACCCCATGTGACAAAGCATTTGGCAGAAGATGCTGTTTTTCCCCTTTTCCCCAGCCACACTTTCTGCAGCTGCCCTTTTTTTCCTGAGAGCTGAAAAGAACCCTGAAGCCCTTGCTCTGTCGCCATCTCATATGACCTTGTCACTGACAAGGGCCTGGTCGATTCACCCAACCACAACACAGTTTGTGTCAGAGCCAAGGACAAGGATCGCTGATGGACGGAGCTCGGCAGTCTCCATGGCTCCTCACCACAGCGTGGTGTTCTGACCTGATCATAACACCATGTTGGGAACAGTCCCGTGTGCTGGGTCTAGCCCCTGTAGAGCATGAAGCTGGGGTCTGGCATCCAGCCACTTGCTTGCTCACTCGTTTACACAGCAGATGGGTCACTGAGGGTCTGCTTCCCCGCACATGCTCCAGCACAAGAGTCCAGCAACCAACAAAGAGCACAAACACCTTCTCCCAGGACTGACATTTTACTGGATGAGAAAAGTCAGAAGACACACACATATACCAACTGGTGATGAGAGTTGTGCACAAGAATGCCACAAGCTGGTGAGAGCTGATGCCTTGCAGTAAGCCGAGTCACACCGTGTGGCAGTCAGAGGGAGCATCTTCACAGACGAAGGGTTGGGTTATCTGTTCAGTCGCTGACAGTCATTGTCAGGAGTTGACTCTACTCTGATCGCACCAATAATAAACACATAGCAGTGGTTACATTGTTCCCGTCCACTAAGGTACCTCCAGAACCACATGAAGTAGATACAAGGGAAGATGCTAAGACTCCGAAGAATGACATAACTTGATCAAGGCCACACAGCAAGTGGGTGGCAAAGAGAGGACAAGTCACAGTGCCAGGCTTTCACATTGGGGTTGTCATGCTGGAAGTTCTTGCACTGCACTCAAAGTTCCTTAAGGACAGGTATGCCTCTCCATCTTCTTTAGAAAGTTCCACAATGTCTGCCTAAGAAAGTGCTGAACTACCTGTGTCCAAGCAGCCCTGGAGATCTGACCTCATGAGGAGACGGCCCCAGAGGTCATGTCTGGCAGCCCTCATCCTGGGCAGAGCTGCCTAGGCAGCACTGCCATCAACATTGCAGTCTAGCACTGGTTGCCGAGTGGCCTCTAGAGCTCACCGAACTGGGCGACTGGCCAGCACTGTCCAGCCTCTCCCAATGCCCACATCCTGGCCACACCATGACCAGGACAAATGCATGTGCCTCCACGTGTGGTTGCGTTTGTCCAGGATTGAAAGGAATCTGCAAGTGACATCCATGCCCCGTGTTTCTGCAAGAGCCATGGTCCTGAGCAATAGTGGGTGTCGTATGAGTCCAAAAAACTTGGGATTCTGCCTGTCCACTCTGGCCGCCAAGGCCACCCACACCCTGAGCAGGTGCTCCCAGCCACAACAGGGACCTCACCGTGTCACACACGGTGAGGCCACCCCAGTGGCAAGTGGTGGGGGAGTTCTCACCGAATGTGAGTGACCTAGACTTGTGGTACAGTTCCAAGAGTTCCTGAGAGCATACCCAAAATGGCTGAATTACAACTTGACTTTATACATTTTTAAGGAGACAGAAGTTACAGGCAAAATATAAATCAATAAGCCGGGCTCGGGGGCTCAGCCAGTAATCCCGTGCTGAGGTGAGTGAATCGCCTGAGCCCGCGGGTTCAAGACCCACCTGGGCAACTTGGTGAGACTTCATCTCTACAATAAATCAAAAATTAGCTGGGCGTGGTAGTGCGCACCTGTAGTTCCAGCTACTTGGAAGGCTGAAGCGGAAGGATCACTGGAGCCCAGGAGGTCGAGGCTGCAGTGGCCAGGAGCGGCTATTGTACTCCAGTCTAGGTGACAGAGTGAGACTCCTACTCAATACATGTGAAATTCATATTGATTTGGCCTGGAAATGCAGGGCATCTCCACTTGGGGACTTGTAGGTCAAAGGAAGATTCAGAAATGTTCTGATGGGCTGTCGACTAGGTTCAAAGAATTTTGAAATCAGTAGAGGAAACAGCCTTGCTGTTCGAGCTGCTCTGTGGGACACAAGCTGTCAGATGCCCATGTATGTGAGTGAACTTGATGTCTTGTTAGGATTTCATGAACGCAGATGGTTCCTAGAGCTAGGCCTGGCCAGGTTCAATCTCAGGGCTGCACTGCCCCAGCCATGCTTGGAACGGACTCCTCTGACTCCTGGCTGCTCTCCTGGGCCTGGTTCTCAGTATAGAAAGAGGCCTTTCCTGGTCACTCTGTCCCTTCCTCTGCCCTTCTCTCCCACACCTGTGCCTTGAACGCCAACTCAAGTCTAACACTTGCTCCACTTAAGCAAGTCCTATGCATGGTGATCAAGTCTGTGTACCCCCAGTAGTGCCCCTTGGCCCTGCTCTGTGCCTGGACATGGGACATCCACTTGATGCTGGTTGAATGAATTCACAATGAAGAGTATGCCAGAGAAAGAGGAAGGAAAACAGGAGCAGGGTGTGGAGGGCAGAGGCCAAGGAGAAATGCCGTCAGGCCATGGCCCTGCTGCTTCCCTTTCTGAAATATCACAGCAGGGACTCCGGGCCTTCTCCCCTCCCCACCCCAGCCAGGGGCTCCAAGGCCACAGTCCTCGGGAACTTTCTAGATCTTAGAAGAGTGCTAAGCCCCATGCCTAGAAAACAACACCCTTGTCCTACCCCTGTTCCCAGGCACCAAAATATGCTGGGAACCATGAGACCCACTGATATGTCCACACACATCCATGCATTCACAGCTTCCCTTCAGTGAGGCTTCCAGATACCCAACAGGGACCTGGGTGACTTCCTATGGGCTGCCCATTGGATAGTACATGGGCAGTGTCTTCAGCCTACTTCCCACCCCTCAGGAGCAATTCATCCCTGATCTCCTCAGAGGATGGAGGCCATTCCATATGCTCAGTATGCCACATCCAGATTGTATTCCTAGAAATTTCTACAGAAAATATACTTTGGACAGAGGGGAACAGGACTGAGGGCTGATTGCTTTTCTTGATTGATGGCATTTTCTTGATTGAGGGCATTTCTGGGGGAAATTGCTTGTCTTGTATTATTCAGGAAAGTCATTCTCTGGCAGCCCTGACTATGATTTTAGTCCATCTAGAGCCATTGGGCATGGCTGAAACTACAAACATCAGGGGTAATGTAATACGAGGCTCAGGGTCCAGCAAGCCCTGAATGAATGCCTTGTGACATCTCACTACAGGCCTTTCCAGGGCAAATGTGACTGGCCAAGGAACCAGAAATGTGGTCAGGCCAGAGCCTGTTGATGAAAGATGCCAAACTTTGTGAAATAGTTAAAAAGGTTTACTCTGAGACAAATGTGTGAGACCTAGGCCCATGGTATAGTCCCGAGAGTCCCTGAGAGCATACACAAAATTGCTGAAGTACAACTTGACTTTATACATTTTTAAGGAGGCAGAAGTTACAGGTAAAATATAAATCAATACATGTGAGATTCACATTGATTTGGCCTGGGAATGCAGGGCATCTCCACTGGGGGATTTGTAGGTCAAAGGTAGATTCAGAAATGGTTCTGATGGGCTATTGGTTGAAAAGTTGGCTCGGTTCAAAGAATTTTGAAATCAGTAGAGGAAATGCTGAACTGAGATGGGGAAAGTTGAGGAAGCCAAGGTCCTTGATGTGTAGATGAAGCTTCCTAGGTTGCAGCCCTGAGAAAGAACAGATAGCAAATGTCTGGCTCCTCTGGGGATTCTCCAGAAGAAAGTTCTAGACAGATACAAATTTCTTCGAGAGATGGCTTTGCAGGTTCAGAAGATATTTTTATTTCCTTATTTGATGTTATGCCAGAGTCAGGCTGGAAAGTAAGCCACATTAGACAGAGTTAAGAAAATTCCATTTGATGAGACACTGTTGGGCATGACCTTCCAATGTGGGCAAGACCCCCTCCCAAAAAAAGGTCAGAGTTTAGTCCTCACTTATAAAGAAGCTGAAAAAGTGTCATTCCTGGGTCCCCCAACAAGGAGGGCCATGTTCTCCGTAAACTTCCTGGTTGGGGGCATTCTGACAGCCAACCATAGAGATGTTTTGGTTTAAAACTTCTCCACACTCTTTGCTTCTATTCCCTACTTGGAAGAAATAGTTATTAATATTTGAGATAAAAATACCATATTCTGGCCAGGTGAAATGGCTCATGTCTGTAATCCCGGTACTTTGGGAGGTTGAGGCAGGAGAAGTGCTTGAGACCAGGAGTTCGAAACCAGCCTGGGCAACATAGTGAGACCCTGTCTCTACAAAATAAAATAAAAGCAAAAATAATAACTAATTTCTATGGCCTATATGCCAGAGGCTCTCATAATTCCTTTTTATTTTTATTTTATTTATTTATTTTTTGAGTTGAAGTCTCACTCTGTCACCCAGACTGGAGTACAGTGGCCACTCCCGGCCACCGCAGCCTCGACCTGCTAGGCTCCGGCGATCCTTCCACCTCAGCCTTCTAAGTAACTGGAACTACAGGCGCGCGCTACCATGCCCAGCTAATTTTTGATTTATTGTAGAGATGAGGTCTTGCCAAATTGCCCAGGCGGGTCTCGAACCTGCGGGCTCAGTCAATCCACTCACCTCAGCCTCCCAAAGGCACGGGATTACAGGCTGAGCCACCGAGCCCGGCTTGTAATTCCTTTTTAGACAGTACCTCATTTAGACAATGTGGCAATTGTGCAGATGGGCACCATGGTCAACTGTGTAGATGAATGCACAGGGCAATCAAGGGGAAGGCTGGAAGCGTGGGGCACCAGGGCCCGAGCACACATGATGCCACACTTCTGTTTTGTTTTTGAGATGGGGGCAGCTAATGAGGAATCACAGACCAGTGTCCCACAGTCAGTCCCCTCAAAACACATGTCCCTAACACTCTGCCTCCTGGGCCACTGCAGGGCCTGCAGATGCGTTGGGGCTCCACAGGCCTCAGTCTGAGCGCAGTCTTCCCCAAGTTACGTGACTCTTGAGGCCTCCACATGTTTCATTTCAAAAATGGGAACAATAGTGACTCTTGCAAAGAGGAGTTTTGAGCAGATGTAGGCAGAGTTCTTGGAAAGGGCCAGAGAACAAGTGCCCTTGATCTCATGGGCCACACAGCCTTCGTGCCAATAACCTGACTTGCCATTGCGGTGGGAAAGCTGTTACAAATAACGCAACGAGGTGGGTGGGTGGTGGCTGGGTTCCCACAAAACTTTATTTGCAAAAACAAGCAGCAGCTTCTCAAAAAAGGAACTATAACAGAGTGAAGAGACAACCCACAACAACATTCACAGAAAACATGTGCAAACCACACATCAGATGAGGGACTGACATCCAAAATATATAAGGCACTCCACTCAGCAGGAAGGAAACTCTTGATTAAAGAATGCACAAAAGATCTGAATAGACATTTCTCAAAAGAAGACACACAAAAGGCCTACAGGTATAGGAAAAGGTGCTCAACACCACTAATCACTGGGGAATGCAAGTCAATGCCACGATGAGTATCACCCCACACCTTTGGGATGGCTGTTGCCAAAAGACAGATGGTAGCAAGTATGGGCAAAGGAAGGGGAGCCCTTGCACACTTCTGGGGAGATTAAACCAGTAAAAACATTAAGGAAAACAGCATGGGGATTCTCAATAAATTGAAAACAGAACTACCCAATGATCTGGCAATCCCAAGGCTAGGTATACATATCCAAAGAAAATGATATCTATTTCTTCCTGAAATCATACCTATGTCAAGGCAATATCTACACTCCCATATCACTGCAGCACTATTCACAACAGCCAACATATGGAATCCACATAAGTCTCCATCAGTGGATGAACGGATAAAGAAGACAAGGAATACAACTCAGCCCTCAAAAAGAAAGAGATCCTGCCATTTGCAACAACACGGATGAACCTGGTTCACTTATGCTAAGTGAAATAAGCCAGGCAAGGAAAGACAAACACCTCATGATCTCACTTGTGTGTGGAATCTAAAACAACTGAACTCAGAAGCAGAGAACAGAGTGGGGTTACAGAAGCTGGAATGGGGTCATTGGGGAGGTAACAGTCAAAGGTGATGTTTCAATCAGCCATAAGGCAGAGTAGTGGTGCTCTGTTGTGCACCGAGGTGACCAGTCACAATAATGTGTTGTATACTTGGAAACTGCTAAGAGAACAGACGTCAAATGCTCTCATCACAGATTACACAGATGTGAACTAGTGGAGCTGTCAATTAGTCTGTCTCAATCATTCCACAATATATATGTATATCAAAACATCATGCTGGACCTCATAAATAAAGACAATTTTTTCATTTGTCAAGTAAATAATACATAATAAAATAAATGGCTAGATCGACAGATAAACAAGTTTATTTCGAGTCTAGACCAATGAGTCTCAAAGTGTGATCCCCAAGCCAGTAATGCCAACATCACCTGGGAACTATTAGAAATGCAAATTATCCTTCCTGAATTTCCCCTGAATCAGAAATCCGGGGTGGTGCCTAGCACCACGTTTAAACAAGGCCTACAGGTGAGTCTCATGCAACCAGAGTTGGAGATTTACAGAGCCAGAAGCGTCTCTCTTTTTCTCATACAGCCCCTTCCTAAGATTGTTTCTGTGAACTAGCCTTTTCTTTTTGCTATCTTTTGCTTTACAAGTATGGGATAAAACTTCAACACATGCTTGAGAAAACAAAACAAAAGCCAGCAGGACCAGATCTGGCCTACAGGCCAGTGTTTGCCTACCACTCTTAAGGACTGCGTAGCAGAATGCATGCACTTTGCATGATACCTGGAACACAAGCCATCCAAAGTGGTGACATTGTTGTGGTCCAGCATGAGATGACCAGCGCTTTCCAGTTGGATCAGAAAAAAAATCTCAATCAAACTCCAGAAAGTTTAACATTGTCAGTAATTTGTGAAGCCTTACTTGGGTAAATGCATAATTTTCATAAGCTTTTGAAATATTTAAAAATTATCTCCAGGTATGGTGGCATACCCACTGTAGTCCCAGCTACTCAGGAGGCTGAGGCAGGAGGATTGCCTTAGCCTAGGAGATTGAAGCTGCGGTAAACCATGATTGTACTATTACACTCTAGCCTGGGAGACAGTGAGATGCTGACTCAAAAAGAAAAAGAAAAATCATCAACACTCTACTCCCAAAATTACCTTATAAATAGAGTTGCCAGACACAATACTTTTTTAGTATTTTCAATATTGGAGATATATTTTTCAAAAAAAAAAAGGTATTCATTGTTTATTTGAAATTGAAATTTAGCTGGGGTTTTGTTGCTGTTGTCTGTTTTGTTTTGTGTGTTTTTGCTGAATCCGACGGTCCTACCTGTAGACCTCCATGGTTCCACCACTTGGGAAGCCCTGGTTTTATTATATAACAAGGACAATCTAACACAAGCAACATTTTGTTCTTTCAGGGAAGAAAAGAATTGCATTCTTATGGAATTATCCCCAAGGTTAAGAACGAGTAACTCCCCTGGGTGGAGGCCACTGAAACACTCTGAGACAACGCACTCACGGTGCCAAGAGCAGGCTTGGGTTACCCAAGGAAAGAGCGCAATAATCTTGCATTTGTTCTGGCTGATTAAAGTCCAACAGCTTCCAGGAAAGTGTTAGGCGCCTTCTTGTCACTATGTTGAATTAATATCTGAACAATATTTATGATGGAAAAACTCAATTATATCCAACATGTCCAAAGTGTTGCAGCAGAATTTCTTTTTTTTTTTTTTTTTTTTTTTTGAGTTGGAGTCTCACTCTGTCACCCAGACTGGAATGCAGTAGCAAGCTCCTGGCCACCGCAGCCTCGACCTGCTGGGCCTCAGCCTTCCAAGTAGCTGGAACTACAGGCGTGCACTGCCACGCCCAGCTAATTTTTGATTTATTGTAGAAACGAGGTCTTGTCGAGTTTCCCAGGTTGGTCTTGAACCCATGGGCTGAGGCAATCCACTCGCCTTGGCCTCCCAAAGTGCTGGGAATGCAGGCTGAGCCACCAAGTCAGGCCTGTGGTAGGATTTCTTAAGCAACCAAACAGTATACTTACTGAGAAGGCCTCATTCATCAGTAAACAAAGTTTCTGAGTAGAGAATAAAGGTTCTGTGCATCTAAACACAGGGGCCTCCTGTGAGGATTCCTGATAAATATTAGATCATGAGGGTGTGGGCAGAGCAGGTGCCTTCAAGCTCCAGATATATTCCAACAAGAGGTCTCCTGAAATCACTCTTCAAGGAGCTACAGAAAGGTGAATGTGCCCAGGCCCCAGGCCACGTCTCTTCAAACTTGTATGTGTACATGTACGTGTACGTGTACATATCTCGACATGTCTGTGAAGATGCAAGGCACCATGCTTTCATTACAAGAGCGCAGACTTCTGTGCAGAAGGCTCATAATGAGTTTCAATGCCACCACTCCCATGCTGTGCAGCCTCTCTGAACTCTGCTTCCTCCTCTAAAATATAGATGATGACCTTTCCCACATCACACACTTCAGTCAGGGTCAAAGGAGATCACGGATACAAAAATGCTTCGCAAACTGTGAAACTGCAAAATACTCTTCTCTGTTTCTGCCATGGGTCACCGAAGATCCTCTGGGAGTGGAGAATGAAGACACACTATATGAGCGTCACATCTGACATCATGTGAGGGGCATTGTGCTCTCGTGAGATGTGAATTAGCCAGCACGGACCACCACAGCATGGGACTGGGGGCTTCGACCACAGAAGCGCACCGGCTCTGTTCTGGAGTGAGAGTCCAGGATCAAGGAATCAGCTGCAGGACTGGTTCCTCCCAGTCCCCGCTCCTGGGCCCACAGGCACCATCTTGCCCGAGTCTTCACGCCGTCTTCCCTTGCTTCACAGTGTTTTCCAACCAAGGCTCACTTCTCAGATAAAAACATCCCATTCTACAATGGAGACCTTTCTGCATGCTGGATTTGAATAAGGATTTGAGTGTGTGGCCTCGTGGCTTTTCCAGACACCAAAACGCTAGGCAGTTTTCCTCTTTTTAGAGAATTATTATCATTCTGTAGAAAACATGTCAGCACTTTCCCTTATGTTTTAGCTTACAAACAAAAATTTGTCTCATGTTGACACCAAGTTGCTGACGTTTTCAGATTTCAAATTCAATACTTTGTTCTAGAAATGTATCTGTCAGTCATCAATCACTTCTATACTAGATTTTTGACACACTTCCAAATCAGACAAGGCCCTGTCATTAAATCATGGGACTAATAAGTGTATACACACATATAAATCTTACAGATAGATGTAACATAGAATATAAAGGAAGTTTTTATAAGTAATATTTGCTTTCTTTTAACTCACATTTCCTTAGCAATTCAATAACCTTTCTCAGCCAATAACTGTCTTGCCATCTTAGAAAATGTAAGCATCCCAGACAGAATGGGTGCATGGATGCATGAGTGTATGTCTTGAGGGTAGGTCAACACAGTGCTTTTTGTAACACCAAAAACGTAGCAGCAGCCTGACGTCCAGTAGGCATTCAGCTGGGCAACCACAAGGTAGCTGCACATGGAACCTGATGCTCCCACCAAGATCATGTTTATGGAAAGCATACACTAGCATGGCAACACATTCGGTGTCCTGATCCATGAAAAGCAGGCTACAGAAGGCTGTGTATGATTCCATCTTTAAGACTACCTGTGCATAAAAGAACACAGAAGAGCTATTCACCAGTGCACTAATATGCCTATCTCCAGGTAGGCTATAAGGGGGACCAAAAAAAACCCGAAATTATCTTTTGGAGGGTGGGACCCTTGTAGTACATTAGGAATTTGTTCCTCTGGATCAAATGAACAACCAAAATTTTTTTTGTGTTTTTTTTTTTTGAATGTTTGAATCGGAGTCTCACTCTGTCACCCAGGCTGGAGTACAGTAGCATGCTAACGGACACTGCAGCCTCAACCTGCTGGGCTCAAGCTATCCTTCCACCTCGGCCTTCCAAGTAGGTGGAAACACAGGCATGAGCCACCATGCCCAGCTAATTTTTTTGATTTATTGTAGAGATGAGGTCTTGCCATGTTACTAAGGCTGGTCTTGAACTCCTGAGCTCAGGCAATCCTTTCTCCTCTGCCTCCCAAAGTGCTGGGATTACAGGCGTGAGTCACTCAACCAACGTTTTTAACTGGAAGTGATGAGAGGGCTGTGTCACGATTTGTGGAAGAAACATCCCGAGTATGGCAAATAGGTGACTGATTCTTTCACCAAGACAACACATCTGCCCACACCACTCTGAGTTCAGTGGTTTTTGACCAAAATCGACATGACCCCCTTTATCCTATTTATCTGATCTTACCCTGAATGACTGTTTTTTGTTGTTGTTGTTGTTTGTTTTTTTAATTTGTTTCCCTGAATGAAAAAGTCCTCACAGGGAAACTCTTTTGCTGATGTGGAAGAAGTGAAACAAAAACTGGAAGAAGCACTAAAAGGCATCAAAATTGACACACTCAAATATTGCTTTGAGCAGTGGAAAACACATCTCAGTAGGTGTATTGCATCAAACGGAGAGTACTTTGAAGATGTCTGAAGTTTAAACATGTAAGAATAACCACACAATTTTTATAAATACATTCCAGATTTTTTGGTGTCCCTCCTCATATTATATGCAGTTTTTTGCTTCTTCTTTGTAGTCTCCTTTTTTTTGCAAAATGTATGCATTGCATATAAAATACGACTTTTTTAATCAGTGAAAATTTCCCTCTGAAAATCACTGCCTTAGAGCACCATGGATTCCCTGTGTCACTGTACATGTCACAGAGCTGAGTACCAGCCTTCTAGGAGATGACAACTTAGGAGAGGAATTCAAGTATGCATAAGTATGTACTTAGCAAAATAATGCAACCTATCTCATCATAAAGAGGCTTAACTTAAAGAGAAGAAAGAAGCTTGTGGAGGACTTGGCATTCAAAGAGTGAGGCTTGATGAAGGGTGAGTCTGCTGTGAGGCGCGTGGAACATCGAAAAGAGGGTGTTCCTGGTGTGGAAAAAGCAGAATAAACAAACCTGCAGCAAAATGCCTGGCAATTGCAAGAGGAGCGGCGTGCTCAGCATGAGCTGCACGGTGTTTCTAGGATTCAGGGCCAGGGCAGGGGAGTGGAAGCACAGGGCTAGAGGGTCATAAAACATGTTGTTCAAACTGAGCCACCTGGAGCTCCACCGAGGTGCTCTCCAGAACTACCAGGAAACGACAGGACCCACAAAGATGTGCCAGGAAACCAGGACTCAGCCCAGCCCAGGGGGTCCAGGGGACCTGCACACCAGGCTCCCACAGCTCAACCTACGACCCAGGGTCCTGGAATCCTGGGGTAGAGGGCAGTGCCAGTGCACTCCAGCCTGGGCCCCCTTCCCCAACCCACAACTTTCCCAGGAGAGTCACCTTTGTTTACCTTCCTCTCTGACCAATAACATGCTGCCCTGGAGGCTGTTAGAAAATTTCTCATCACGGGGCTGCTGAAATGCCCCTCCACACATTTGGCCCAGTCCTGCTCCTCAGATACTGGCCTGGTGCCTGTCTCCACGTTAGATGGAGAGTGTACAGATCACATCGTGAGCTCTAGGTCTCCCCTTCTGCAGACTCGGTATCCTGCACCCACTCCACCTGCAGTCTGCTGTGTTCTCTTTCTGTCTCATCATTTGCCCTTAAACCAATCCACTGAGTTGTCTTCCCTGCTGCCATCTGGGGTGGGGCCACTGTCACTCCTGTCTATGTGACCACAGGGCCTCCTAGGTGGTCTCTCTTCCAACCACCTCCCAGCTTGTCTACCACAGCTGGCAGGACCTTTCCAGGACCTGCCTGCCTGTAACCTTCACTGGTTCCACTCTTCCAAAGGGCCCACCAGTCTTAGCTTCCTAAAGCACAGCTCCAGCCTCAACCATCCCCCAGGCTCAGCTGGCTCACCCATCCCCTTATTCCTTCTGCTCGTTGGAGGGCTGACACCCCTGCTCAGAGCCCTCCTCCCTCCACCACCATCACCCTGCTCAGCCTTCAGACATCTCTTCCTGGAGCAAGTTTACCCTGGTCCCACTAAGTCTAATTAAAAGCCCCTCCTCAGGTTGGTCTCTCAGGGACCTGGACTTTCCCCACGGAGCAAGTATAACCTGGATTAAAATCTCCTGCTTCTCCCCCCCATGCCCTACTGCACAGTAGATTCCATGAAATCAAAGTTTTCTTAGTTTGCGTCTTCAGTGTTGAACATGCTGGATGGTGCATAGGAGGTGCTCAAGTAATAACGATACTTTACTAACACATTAGCATGTAGCACCCAGAGCTAGCTGCAGTTGCTCTAAATGTGGTCTGAACAGTGCAGAGTACAACGCCTATCACCTTCCATGTTCTATACTCCAGGCCTTTTGTAATAAAGCCTAACTTTATTTTAAAGAAACATACCACTATTGCTTCTATTGTCAGTTTAAATCCCTAAGCCTCGACCATATGAAGCTACTACTTCTCTCTTTAACTGTTCCTTTGTTTCTTCCTTTCTCAGTCTCCTTCTCCTTCTCTATCTTCCTCTCTCCCTCTTCCCCTCCCTCTGCCTCCCTCCCTCCCTCTCCCTCCTTCTCTCTCTCCCTCCCTCTTCTTCCTCCCTCCCTCTCTCCCTACCTCTCCCTTCCCCCCTCAACACCCAATAATTTGCAATTGACTTTTAGGATCCATGCATAGGACATTTTATATCTGATTCTGCACACACACACACACCAAAAATAAAAAAGTTAAAATAGACTACAACTTATCGGTGACTTTTACACTCCTAATCTTTGCATCCTTCACTGGGTGGATAGGATCTTATGTTCTGCCTTCAGGGCTGTCAGGGGTGTTGAAGAAACAAGAATGAGGAAGACCTCAACAGCAGACCACTGAAGAAGCCAGTGCTGGCCCCCTGGCAGCCAGCTTCCTTCAGCTCTGCATTCAAGCAGGCAGAACTGCCTGTCGCACCTCCTGCCCCAGGAAAGCATCCCGAGACCTGGGCTCTCCTGACACCAGGGTATGCACTGGTCAATGTCTGTTGGGTAACTATGTCCCAGGGGCTTCCACATACTTGATTTTAGTTACAGCTTCCGATACCTGTTGTCCTTTTAATAAATAATTAAACCATTCCTCAGAAAGTCAAGTGGGCAGTAAATGTCAGAGCAGAGATGTGAACCAGGACCCATGACTCCAAGTTCATGACCCATGACTTCATGTTCATGGCACACATGGCACTAGGATCCTCTCAAGAGAGAAGATACGCCTTATCTGAGGCATGCTGGCTCCTCAGTCCCCCTACCCCCTCTTCCCAATATCTGTTGAATTATTTAATCCTTTGATCGAAGAGTCTTAACATGAGGTTCATAAGGACTTGGGGGAGGTCGAGGTGTGACTCATGAGAACCCCTGAAAGCACATATGCCATGCCTCGCCAAGGACTGAGCACTGTGCATTGAGCCAGAAAAGGACCATGGTCTCAAACAGTGTGTCAACAGCTCCCTGCAGAATCCAGTCGTCATTGGCTTCTGGGTGGAGTTCCAGAAATCTCACATTTCTCTAGAAAATCACAACTGTGTTTTCTCACTTTCCAGCACTTCACCATACTCTAGAGTGCCCTAGACATCTTGCCCCTGCCACTCTGAGGCTCCAAGGGCTTCCCTGGGTCAGCTTACCAAGACACCTAGAAGCCCTCACCCTGGCCTTCTGTGCCTGTGTTCTATGCCAGGCTCTGGCTGGATGCAGCTGCAGTCACAGAGGCCATCAGATGAGGTATGGCTCGGGAAGGGACTGGGAGATCCCAGACCTGGAGCAGACTCTCAGGAGGTCTAAGTCCTTTTCTGCTGAGTGGAAGACCATGCCTCCTCACCATACTGCAGTGTGGGTGATACTTTCCTGATGGCTTCTTTCTTTCTCTGTTGTCTGCGTCAATACTTAAACCAACTAACTGTCTTTTACAAGAATCGCACGAACATTCACTGAGCCCCAGCTGGGTTTAAGCACAAGGCTCCAAAGAGTCTCTGACAAAAACAGCTGATCCCTGCAGACCGGAAGGGACAGCAAGAGAACAGGCCATTGCAATAAAGAACAGTAAGTGCTCTGACAGCAAGAAGAAAGGGAGCACTGGGGGTAGGGCACACAGCCCAGCTGCAGGCTGGGAGCAGGCAGGCTGGGGAGTTTCCAAGAGAAAGGGGCTTCCAAGTCCAAAGAAAACAGAAGCTAGATGCAGGCCTAACAGGAGCCCAGGATGAAAGGCATGTGTAGTGGCTCACTTCACATCCCGAAAGGTGTATTCACAGTGTATAAAACATATGAAGGAGGGATTGGTCAGATATGAGGTTGAAGAGGAAGGTAAAAGGTAAGTTGGGAGAACCTGTAGACTCCAGCATGATTCTTTTTTTATTATTTTTGAGTTGGAGTCTCACTCTGTCACCCAGGCACCGCCACTGCAGCCTCGACCTATTGGGCTCAGATGATCCTTCCACCTCAGCCTTCCAAGTAGCTAAAACTATAGGCATACGTCACCATGCCTGACTAATTTTTTAAAATTTATTGTAGAGACATGGTTTCACCATGTTGTCCAGGCTGGTCTCGAACCCACAGGCTCGGGCAATCCTCTTGCCTCTGCCTCCCAAAGTGCTGGGATTACAGGCAGGAGCCACCATATCCTGCTCCAACATGATTCTTAAAACAAAAATCAAGAATCCACAGGAGACTTTCACACAGGATCTGCATGATCACACTGCATTTCAGAAAGACATTCAATGCAGTTCAGGGACAAGTCGGTGACATGGCATGGGCAGGACTGGCCCCTAGTGAGGTCAATGTGAAATTGTGACCAAAAGGCATCTGTGGGGTAGAGGTCTAAGCCACAAAATGGTGGTGGGGAGGGAGGCATGAGAGTGAATAATATTTGACAGGGAAAGGAAGCAGAGCTTGGAGAGGGCTGTCAGCTTGAGAGGAAGTCACCAGGAGTGACTGTTGTGTCTGGCGTGGACAACTGAGCAGTGGAAAAGAGAAGAGAGTGGGAGATGAGTCTCCAAGCACGCTGATTGTAAGGTGCTCTGTGGGACACCACTGTGAAGCTATCTAGTAGACAAGGCTGGCTACTAGATTTAGGAGAGGGTGCATCATTTTGGGAGACACCACACCCATGTGATGCATGATGCCATGGAAGCAGATGAGAGTATCTAGGGAAGCAATCAGGTGACAAGGGCAGAGTCAAGGACGAAGGAGCAGGGCATACCGGCATCTGTGAAGGAAAGCCCTTCACGGCATTAAATTGTCACTCAAAGTGCCGGCTGTGTGACACTCACACACACAGACACTGGGGCCGAGTGACACCTGCATGAGTGGACAACAGTACTGGGCTAGTGACACCCACACACGGGGCACTAGAGCCGTTGAAGTGACAGCCACACATGCAGACACTGGGGCCAGATGAGTGGCGTCCATACACGCAGACACGACATTAAGGGCGAGTGACACCCACACACGCGGACACTGGGGTTAGGGGGAGTGACACCCACACATGCAGACACCGGGGATGGGTGAGTGACACCTGCACATGCGGACACTGGGCCAGTGTTCTGGCCTCTGGGCCTGGGTTCCCCTGCCCACCCGTGTGGAAGATACGATTTCGCGTGGACCTGCTGGGAGGAACCCGGTGTGAACAGACACCGCTGGACGCTGGACCTGCCTGCCGACGCGGTCCCCGCCCGCCCTGGACCCGGACTCGGATCCGCCCTGCCTCGCCAGGGGACCCGGGGACTCAGCTCTGGTCCCAGAAATGGGCTAGGCTGAGGCTGGGTGAGTCTCCGGCAATGGGACCGCGCGGGGTCGCAGTGGGGCCGCCTCCAGCAGAACCATCTCCAGGAGACGTGTGGAGCGCAGGGGACCCGCCGGTCGCACGTCCTAACGCCTGGCCTCTGCCACAGGGAACCAGCCGGACGCGTCCACTGGGGCGCCGCGCAGGGTCGCCGCTGTCCCAGCTCGGGGGCGGGACAGATCCCCAGAGCCCGGCAAAGTCTCCCGGCCAGCTCTTCAGAAACCCGGTATTCACACCGCGACCTTCTCCGGCCACGAAAACGCGACTCGGCTGCGCCCCGCGTCTGAGAGCCTGGGGCGCAGAGGCCTCCGGTGTGGGTGAAGACCCGAAGGGACCGCAGCCCGACCCGGAGAAAGGACGGGGGCTGAGGGAGGAAGGAGTGGGG
>NW_007259852.1:653288-700762 GCF_000164805.1 Carlito syrichta
TGCGTCGGGAGTGGAGCGAGGCCTGCGCTGTCGGGGCCGCCAGTCCTTGGGATTCCGCCAGGCCAGCTGTGGCCCTGGGCGCCGACCCGGACACGATCTCATTGGCCTTTGAGGAGACATGACCTTTGACTGCGAAGGCTTTGGGGAAGGAAACTGTCCGAGGCTGAGACGGACGTCCACAGCGTACATCCCCCATGCGGCAGCCCTTGGTTCCCCTTGCAACCCCAGGGCGGGCTCCAGGCAGGCCTCTGAGACGCTGGGTGCCATGGGCGGCTGGGTACCGTTGGAGGCTAGGTGCCCTTGGAAACTGGTTGCCACTGGGGGACTCCTGCAGATGGTATGCGGGAGGAGAGTGCAGAGGAAGGACTGGAGTGGGCGGGAGAGACCAGACTGGCTGGGAGTGTCCACAAGGAGCCTAAAGGTGAGAGTGTGGGGAACAGAGACAAACCCCAGTGAGTCGCAGCCAGAAAGTCTGAAGGGGCGGGAGAACTGGGGGAGGAGATGCGTTGACAAAGGGCCTCGCACACCCTGCTGCTGGGCCTCA
This sequence comes from Carlito syrichta, assembly GCF_000164805.1. Classification (NCBI taxonomy): domain Eukaryota; kingdom Metazoa; phylum Chordata; class Mammalia; order Primates; family Tarsiidae; genus Carlito; species Carlito syrichta. Next base: position 653,833 of record NW_007259852.1, read on the forward strand.
GGCACACCCAGGGACTCCTCTTGATGCCAGTCTACACAGCAGGAATTGGAAGCTGAGAGACGCATGTGAGGTTACCTAAGCAGGACTAACCCAGGTCCTTGCCAGGTCCTTACCTTGGCCCCTGGCCCATACCTGAGAGCCCCTACCACCGGGTGACCTGAGACACCGCTAGGACCCAGTTGACACCAGCAGCATACTGTCTTCATGTTCCGAACTGCAGAAGTGGGCACTGGAGGTGGCATTTGGATAGAACAGGAGTTTTGTCCCTGATACCTTCAGACATCTTGACTATTGGCTGCAGTTTCAGTTATCCACACTTCCCTTCACTTACTGCAGGGGGAGGGCACTGCAGTAACACATCTGTCACTTGGGCCCACACCATGTCCTCCACCAGCAGCGTCTTTTGTCTGCTCTTTCCAGTCCTTCCTATGGTGAAATAACTCCAGGGGAAGGGCTGTCGGAGAAGTGAGTGCTGTCGCAGGAGTGGGATGTGTGTGCCACATCCCCTGGCAGCACCAGGGTGGGCACACAGCAGCTCTCATACGGCTCCCCACATCTCTCCGACAAGTCGTTCTCCCACGTACTTGGAACCCAGAGCCACTCACCTGGCTGTCTCCGCAAAACCCCTCTCCCCAAGGGAGCACATGGCTGCGGGGGACCTACTTGCTGTCCTGGCCTCAGGAGCTCATCCTTACCCCACCCCCCACCTCAGAGGGCCTCTCTGGCTGAGAGCCATGGGTCCCTCTCTTCCCATTTTCTCTGGAGCATTCCTCCACCAATGAATCCCCTTCCTTTCCATGTCTTCTGACTGGTCTCACTAGTTTATTATTCAGGGGGGACATTTATAGAACAATCGTCACTGCCAGTCAGCACCTTGGTGCTGGGCCTGCAGGAGTAGACTGACACCAGGACCCACAAGCCCTGCAGGCCCCTCCTACTCACCGACTGTGTCTGCTGATACAGTGTGAGCCACGGCTGCTTCTCACAGCACCACACATGCACACAATTGCGCCCTCACCGTAAGGCACACACGTGTACACTCACCTGCATGCACACATGCATGCACGCACGCACACACACATGCATGCACGCACACACACACTCACACATGTACACACCCAGCACCACACACAAACACCACAAGCACACATGTGCACCACACACCATACACACACACAATGCACACATGCACGAGCACACTCACATATACACGCACTCACACACACCATACACACATGCATCCACATGTACACACGTGCATGCACACACGCCCCACATGTGCCCACAGCCATGAATGTTCTCCCCTGGTCTCCTGTGGCCAGTTCCTCCTGATGCGTTTGGTCCTGGCTCAATGTCACCTCCCCAGAGATCCTTCCTGGCCAGCCATTTGAGGCCTCTCTGTCTCTGCGGTGGCCCTCTATCCTCATGTGTCCCTCACATACTTGCCCTGTGGTGAGGAATGACTCCTCTGCCTAGTGTTGATATTCCGGGGCTTCCACTGGTCTGAACTTCACGAGGGCTGGGATAACTTATTTTTTTTATTTATTTATTTAGTTATTTATTTATTGTCAGGGTCTCACTCTGTCACCCAGGCTGGAGTGCAGTGGTACCATCGAGCCTTGACCTCCTGGGCTCATGTGATTCTCCTGCCTCACCTCCAGAGCAGCTGGGGCTATGTGTGCACACCACCATGCCTGGTTAATCTTTTTAAATGTTCCCCATTTGGGGTTTGGCAGGAGTATATTATTGCGTTAGTAATACTATAGTAACGGGGGGGTAGGGGGGGTTTGCGTATATAATCCTATTATGTATTATATTCTTTGCGTAATGCGTGCGGGTGTACGTGTACGTACGGGTGTACGAGTACATGTACGTACGGGTGTACTTGTTATGTTGCCCAGGCTGGTCTCAAACTCCTGGGCTCGAGCGATCCTCCTGCCTCAGCCTCTCTAAGCTAAGTGACGGGATTGCAGGTGCAAGCCACTATGCCCGACCAGGATCTCATCTTTCACTCACCTCACGCTGTGTCCCCAGGACCTGGGGCACCTAGTAGGCTCTCAACCAACATCTGTTGTCTTTATACGGCCAGGTGCCAAGATGCCTTTGTGTCATCTCTTTATTTTGTCATCTCTATCATGTGGCCTACAGACCCCTCCCTGGGAGATTTCGACTTTGACTACAATTGAATTTTGGGAAACCCTAATGTCAGAGGAGTTATCATGGAGGCCAGACCCAGGAAGCTCCAAAGCCATGCTTGAGAACTCCTGCTCCAGCCGCTGCAGAACACACAGGCTGTGCTTGTTAGGGAATGAACAGGTGGATGAGTGATCCAAGGAGTGAATTGTCAGCTTCTGCTTCTCCTGAACACTCTCCTCCTTGGCCCTCCACCAACATGTAAGCCCCGCCCTCTGATTTTCCATGCTATCCCTCACCACCACCTCCTGGTCCCTGTGGCCCATCCTGACTGCCCAAGGGCTTCCTGGCTTGACTCCTGGGTAGAAGCTGGACTTGGCTGATGCAGCCCCCAAAGGCTTTGGCCTCCCCACAGGCTCTGGGCCTCCCTGCCAGCTCCTGCCTCCCTGCAGGATCTGGGCCTTCTCATGGAATCTGACTTTTCTGTGGGCTCTGGTTTCCCTGTGTGCTCTGGGCCTCCTCAAGTACACAGTCCTGCCATTGTGCAGTCAGGGCTGCTTCCCGCTATGTTCTGCCTTTCCTGGCCGGGGTCCTTCTTCCTTAGGTCCTGTGGGTAATGAGTGTCTAACTTCTCTAGATACCATGAAACGAGGTCACAAACTTATGGAGTGACACACTGGGTGACCGCTGAGAGAGCCCTCCTCTCCTTTTGGGGTTTTGTGGTTTTTAATTCACCAATTTAAACTGTTCAGTTCAGCAGTTTGTGAGACATTCAACGAGACCTGTGACCGGCACCACAATCACTCTAGAACACTTCATCACTCTAGATCCATGAGGACAGCCCACACCTGTGGGCCACTCCTTCCATGCCCGAGCCACCAGTCCTGAGACAACACTTTCTCTGGTCATCTCATGATGGGACCACACCATGCCTATCTGTCACAATGGGCATCAACATGCACTCTTGAGCCTGTTGGGCATTGTGTCCCTTCACATGCATGAGTAGTAGGACATGAACTTGGGCAGAGAGCTGTCCTCCTTCTCCTCCTGCCCATCAGGAACAGAAGAGTGGAGACCTGGGAGGATGAGCCAGGGCAGTGCTCCTCAGACGCCATTATGTCAGCCTGGAAATCCAAGGCCTGACCTCCAAGGGGGAGGGACAGCAGGGTGCAGGGCGAGTTACACCTTCACCAAAGAGGATGGGAGCATAGATAAGCTCTACAGTGGCTCTGCTCTGCTGCCAGCCCATTCTGGTCATCAGGACCCCACATTTCAGGGTCCTGGTCACACTCCAACATTGCCATGTTCCCTGTAAGCCCCCAAGACCTCGTATCCTAGACCTGCTGTGAGGTTCAACAAGGAGTCACCCACGCAAACCCGAGGACAAACCGGGGACACAAACCGGGTGCTTGAGACCTGTGGAAGCTGGTTGTTGTTGTTTGATTTCTAAACAAAATGTAATATGAGGAAGGGATTCTGGTACTCTTAAAAATACTGCAAACTATCATTCTAGGGACAGTTCACATCTTGAGCTGACATCTACCCCAGATGGCCACCTGTGCCCTGCTGTGAGCAGAACAGAGGTGGGACTTAGCCGGACTGAAGAAGGACCCAGCAAGTGAGAAGTGGCAGGTTCACCAGGGCGCAGGAGGTTAAGGAAGGAGTCTTAGTCTCCTGTTGATTATCCATGAGGCCGCAGAAGGCAGAGGCTGTTGGCTAATGGAGTGTGGCTGGGTCTGTCCCTGCAACCCCCACATTGGGACCTTCCTCATCTACAAATATGCCCTCAGCCAGGTTGCCTGGCGTCTCCCAAGCACAAGTGGCCAGTCCTGGAGGGCTCCCAGGGAAGTGGCTGGATGTCACCATGTCCACAATAGGTACTGATCAGCAGCCTAGATATACTGATTTTGCCGAGTGCTCAGCCTGGCATCCTGCAGGCCTGCACGAGTTGTTCCCACGTGTTGCAGTGCATGTGTCTGTTGTGCATCATGGAGGGGACTCATGGACCCTATCTGGCCCCTGGTGCCCACACACCTGGCGACCATCTCTCCAGTTCAGCCCACTGTCCCTCTTGCCTCCTTCCTCTGTTAGCCCCAGTGGGGACCTGCCCAAGACAGTGTCCACCACCACCAGTGAACACAGATCTCTGTAGTCATGCCAGGAACAGAAGGCTCAGGGACACTTCCACGGGCCTTTGTGTCGCCACTCCAGCCTCGGGCCTCGCACAAAAATGTACATTCCTCCCCCTGACAGGCATGTATTGAGTGCCTGCTGTGTGCTGCTCCTTCAGTATGCCACATTTTGTAAAAGCATGGAGCCTTAACCCTGGAGAGAGCTCTGAGGGCATACAGAGGCCAGAGGACACAACATTGCCAAGTGTCCATGGCCCGGCATCCCCAAGGGTCCATGGCTGGGGGGGAAAACTCCATGGATATACCTTGAGCTTTCACGGCAGGATTTTCCTTTCAGTTAAAATAACAGTTTAAAAAAAAAACTTGAGTAGAAAACTAGAGAAAACCTGAATGACTGTTGTGTCCTTTAGTGGTTTTTCCAGGTTGAGGCCGTCCCAAGGCACCCTGAGTTCGTGGTCAAGAACCTCACAGAAGCCGGCTCAGGCTTTCCTGGCAGCTAGTCTTCTGCGATCTGACAATTCCCAGGGCCTGCGCTCCTGGCTCGCGCACCAGGACCCATAACTCTGAACTCCCTGTGACAGTATCATTTTGAGGGCTAGAGTCATTTGGGGCAATGAATAAGATTCCCCAGTGTCCTTGTGGGAGGAAAAATGGAGTCAGTTGTCACAGACATCCTCCCAGACTCAGGAGAGAGAACCATGAAGCTGAAGGGCACAGCTTGGGGCCGGGTGGGGACAGATGGCCTGTCCTGCTTCCCTCCCTCCTCCTCTGTGCAGTCTCCTTCTTAGGAACCCATTCCCCATTCCAAGGTGAAGTGTAGGTCCATCACCTTGACTGTAGTGACCGTCTCATGGGCATTCACACAGGTCCAAACACATTAAGTACACATCAGATACCTGCCATTGTTTGTATACCAATTATACCTCCATATATATATGTATATATACATATACACACACACATATATATAATTTTTAAACATGAAGAATCCATGTCTTCACTGAGTCAAAAATTGTGGCCCTGCAAGCCTACTGTTGAGTCTCTCACCAAGACAGGCTCCAGGGAGAAGAAACGGGACTATAAGCCTGGCCCTGCAGGTTGACTCATGTCCGTGAGTCAGTCATGATGGCACTAGCACCACGGGATGCCAGGGTGTCAGGTCAGCCACCGTCAGCTTGCATCCAAGCACTTGGATGGCCTCCTGACCTTTCCTGACTCCAGTGTGAAGCCTTCTAACAAGCCTTCCCTGCTGCAGCCGGGGACTCTTCCGAATCCTAACCCAGTCACCTCGTTCTCTGCCTGGTGCCCCACAGGGTGTCCACTATCCTGGAGATAAAGCCTCCATACCTCCTATGGGTCAGCCAACATCAGCCAAGGCTGCACGACAGACCTGGACCAAGTCGTACGAGCAAGCTGGGGCCCGTCAGCGTTCCAGGCTGCCTGTGAACCCTGGCCCAGCTTGGGTGCTGAGACTTGGGAGACTGGACATTCCACTGTTGTGTCCACCACTTCCTGATGACATCACGTATCCAGGTGCCCCACACTTGCTTCTGCCCCATCCTCACACAACATTCCCCCATGCTGGCCCCCCAACCTTCCTGCCTCCCCTCTGACCCTCTACTGTGTCCTCTGCTCAGCCCTCCCTCCCTTTCCTCACTAGGTACACCTGCTCTCCTTCCTGCTGTCCACAAGACTGCCCTATCTTGACCACCTCGACAGGGGAGCCCCAGTGTGTTCCTAAAGCAGTACATGTTGCCACAGCAGAGCCTTCAGTCCAGCTCTGACTGGCGCTGCTTCCTCTTCCTCTGAGAGCAGGTCTGCTGGTCACAAAAATGAAGGAATAATAGATGGCTGCATGAACATGTTAACAATGTTAAGCTCGTGGCTCTTGGCATCTGCGCTCCTGCTTTCATCCTCAGAGGCTTTTTTCCTGCCTTGCAGAAGCCCCTGAAGAGGTGGGTTCTTGGGACAGACTATGTGGCTCAGCTCACACAGGTTTACAGAGCAACAATGCCAGCCTCTCCCCTCTCGATGTTCCGTGAAGAGCCCAGGTTCCCTGAGCCCCCCGCCCCTCACAGCCCTGCACGCCCTGACCATGGAGGACCAAGGGAGGCTGCGGGCGGCTTGCCAAGGAGTCTGGCACCATCCTATGGGGACAGGATGTTCTGAAGGAGTTTGAGACAGGAAGTAGTGTGTTCCTACTTGTGTTCTGAGAGTCACTCTGCAGGGGAAGAAACTCAGAGCCTGAGGCAGGGAGGCCAGAGAAGACCCAGAACAGCCCAGGCTGGAGGCAACAGGCTGGACTGAGTGTGATCGAAGTTGTGGAGAGTTGAGACACATCAGGAGGAGAAAGTCTCTCAGGCTTGATGCACAGAATGAGGGAGAGAGGTCAGGGTTGGCTTCCGAGTCCACTGCCAGTGGCAGGTCCTGGTAGAGCTGCCCCCACTCAGGACTGTCAAGGAGACAGTACGTTCTCTTCAGGATGGCGTTGGCTGAGTTGTGGGCTTCAAGAGAAATAAGTTGGTAACCACATCCACATAACCCCGCAGCATGCCCCACACACAGGTGTTAGGACTGGTCTTTGGACTGGACAGAAGGTTCTATCCCTCCTACTAGGATTTTCAGCATTTTTATTTCTACTCAGCTGTGTGTCCTTTGCAAAACCTTGTGTGAAGACCCACCCAACCATGTGTCTGTAACACAACATAACATCACGTTTATCCACGGGACAAACCAAGAAGTTGCTTGGAAAGTATGACCAAGACATTTCACTGCAAGGATCATTATCACTAAGTAGCGGAAGGAGTCAGGAAAGGACAGTTATTGCAGCAACCACGGATCATCCAGGACTACACCTGGCTTCCAGCTTCAATGCACGTTTCAAAGAAGTCGTAAAAGAGTCTAGTGGAATCTGGTTGGTTGATCATAACCATATGAAGGGACCGTAAATGGGCATGTGTTTCCCATTTCCTACTCTGTAGCTTGCCAAGGATTAATTTTATCTGCCCTGGGATACTCCAGAAAGCAGAACTCCCACCACAGCCAGCCCTCGGACAGGCCCTGGTCAGGAGAGCACCCTGCATACCCAGGACGCTCAAAGACTGGAGCAGAACGAGGCTGCCCTGCCACATGCCCGTTTCTCCATCTACTCTCAATGATGCCCTTGGCTGGTCCCTCATGTCACCGAGGACAGGGTGGACAGAGTCTCTTTTGGGAGCTTGCAGCTGCCTTTCATCCAAGCACACGTTCCAGAAGGGAATAGGCACAGGCTTCCAAGCCAGAAAGCCTCGAATCTGAAACTGAACTCCACTGCTGACTTGGAGTAACTTGCTCACCCTCTTTGAGTGTCAAGTTTCTTCATTTACAAAATGGGGACACTAAGGCCTGCATTGAAGAGGGTGAGAAACCTGGATTAAATCACTGGTACAACACATGTGTTCGATGTCAATGGATGTGTCTGGCCCCCCCACCCCTCCCTGGATGACGACCTGCCTGAGCACCTGGCACTCGCAGGGAAGGGCCTGATCTGGCCTCACTCCAGCAACTCCCTTTCTCCAGGACTCCTCGGACTCAGAGTGGGTGAGCTGGCCATTGATCTGGGCTCCTCACACGAGCCAGGAAGGTGGAACCATCTGGAACAGTCAGGTCAGATCTGAGATGAGGCACGGCTGGCACTAGGCCCACAGACAAGTAACATCTTCTGGGAGGGAACAAGAGATGTCTTATGTGACAGGTAAGTAAGTAGATGAGTAAAGACACTGAGAACATCACATTTCAAGAAGCAGTAGTTGACTCCATAGGGCAGGAGATAGCAGGCAAGAGATAGGTGGAGACTGGTTATTGACCACGCTCCACCACACAACTTCCAGACATCATTGCATGGGTGATGCAGGTCACTAACAAGATTTAAAACAGCCTCTTTCTGTTTTGGTTTTGGCATTTTCTATCCTCATGTGAAAACCGTTCACATAATAAGAAAAATTCAAACAGTACCAAAGGATATAACAAAAAAATCAACCCCTGTCTTTTATTGCAGACTACAAGGATTGCAGCTCAGATGTAACCAGTGTCTATTACATAGTATGTGTAAGTATATATTATATAAACACTTATATAATATATAAATACATTATATAATATATATTTATACGATATAAAAGATATATTACAATGTATTATATAATATATAGCAATATATGTTATATATAAGTCCTTGTTTGGTCCCTCTCCCCCATAATTTCTCCACATGTGAACACTCTCATCAGTTTCTCTGTGAACAGATCCACACACACTGTACCACTGTGTATCTCTTACTTCACACACCCTGGAGCCCTCCCATTTCAGCCTGTGTAATTTCACCCCAGGCCTTTAAGTAGCCATACAGTACTCCACACATCACACTGTTGCATCGCCTTTTATTTTAATAGTCCTGGTTGACAGGTTTTTAGGTTGCTCCCAATTGCTCCTAATTTTTATTACGAACAGGGCTGTGACTCATCTTTGTGCTGTCCACCTTTTGCAAATACATAAGAGTATCCCTGGGAAAGACAAAAAACAAAAAACTAAAAGCAGAATTGCTGGATTAAAGGGAATGTGTTTTCAAAAGCTGAGCGTTATCTTCAACTGGCTCATTAAACAGGACCTAGTTATACTCTCGCCACCAGAGCAGGCACCCTTCCATTTCTGGTATTAAGCTTTTACATTGTGGCCTTTCTGATAAGCAAGCATTGTTTATTTCCTGCTTTGATTTAGTTTCTGTAAGTGGGAAAAGATGAGCAACTGCTCATCTGTTTATAAAACATTTGTACTTCTTGCTCTGAGAACAGCTTTTCTATTTTCCTCGCCAAGTTTTCTGTTAGCTTGTGATCTTCTCCTTACTGATTTATAAGAGCTCTTTATATATTAAGAAAACAGGCAAGTCAGCAGTTCTTCACCCATGCCTTCTGGGCTCTGTCAGATGCTTAGAAAATCTCTTCCACACCAATGTTAGTTGAAACTGCCAGGCTTTCTTTCACACTTTTATGATTTCCTTTTCCATGTTAATACTTTTGGTAAGTCAAGAGCCTGTCTGGCTGTAGGGTTTGAGTCCTAGCTTTTAATTTTTTAATCATTCCTTATATCTTTCTTTTAGTAAAGGACTTACCCTCACTGAGATTTATTGTCATGACAGATATATTTGCTCTTAGTTCCATTCTCTTATTTGTGTTTTCTTCTTTTTAATTCTTCCTATTTTTCCATTTTTGTTTCATGATCTGTTTTCATCTTCTTGGTTGAATCCACATCTTTTTATTGATGAGGAATGGTTAGATGGAAGAACAAGAGCTTTCCAGAGCCAATGAACTTCTTCAAAAAAAAAGACGTGATGGTTCTCTTTTTTAATGAAAACTCCAACTTTCTCTTTGCTCTATGGACACCCCGAAGCCTACCCTGTCGGCCTGTATGCCCCAAGTCACAATTCTTTCCTCCCAAAGAAAATGTTTTCATTTCAGAGGTCCACCTCTATATTTTATTTGACTTTCGATGATGATGTGTCTTTCCCCCAGTGAAAACCAAATTTTACTGTGTTTAGCAATTACCCTTCAGAATTTGGGGATTGCAGCGATTTTATTTTCAGTTAGTTTTAGAAGATACAGTTAGGGCACAAATGGCTTTAATCTTTTGTTTCGAACCAGCATTTCTCCATTAAGACAGCTGAGGCGACAATATATTGATACAAAATTCAATTTAATCATTGACAGAAAGGTTGGGAGGGGAAAGAGGAAGGAGGCAGGGAGGTTGATTAGGAGGCTGGTGTAGCCACCAACAGTAGAACAGAGTTGAAGCAGGATGTACTAGGGTGGGGGCGGCGGTTATTAGAGGAAGATAACTCTGAAATGAATTTTGCGGGCCAGATTGACAGGACCTTGTGACCACTGAGAAGGGACCTTAAGTAAGTGGAAGAGAAGAGGTGGCCTAGTGGATGACCATGACTTCGTGGAACAGGAGGGCAGTAGGAGGAGAGAGGGCCCCTTCATCAGCCACAGCAGCTGGGGTGTGCAGATGGTTGGGACAAGGAGCTGGGACTCCCATTAGACATGTTTTGGTATATATATATATTTTCTAAAAAAGGAGCTTAATAAGAAAAAATAATAATAAACACCATCATTTGTTGCATGCTACACATGTGCCAGAGATGGCAACGTGATTCTTCCGGTCGTCCAAGTGTCAAGCGCCTCAGCCACTCCACACGTGTGCTGGGCTCACAGAGATGCAGTCCTTGGCAGCGTATTCTAGAATCTACAGTTATGATGTGATCAGAGACAGGGACCCTCCCTCAGGTGTGTAAAAAGCACACACTGAAACACCAGCAGCAAGATGTTTCCCCGGGAGCTGAGGGTTGTGTCGGGAGTTTTTTCCTGATGGTTCACCCATGTGAACCATGACTAACCCCCATGTTTAGGTGGTAGTGGGGCTCCCTAGGGAACAGACTGCTTTCCCAGCCTCCTCCACAGCTGGCAGAAGTAGTGTGAGCTTTCTGGAACATTCTTTTTTATTTTTTTTGAGTTGGAGTCTCACTCTGTCACCCAGACTGGAGTGCAGTGGCCGCTCCCGGCCACCGCATCCTCGACCTGCTGGGCTCCGGCGATCCTTACATCTCAGCCTTCCGAGTAGCTGGAATTACTGGCACGTGCTACCACGCCCAGCTAATTTTTTGATTTATTGTAGACATGAGGTCTCGCCAAGTTGCCCAGGTGGGTCTCGAACCCGCGGACTCAGGCAATCCACTAAACTCAGCCTCCCAAAGGCGCAGGATTGCAGGCTGAGCCACCTAACCCAGCTGTCTGGAACATTCTTGACAGGAAGAGACATGTCTTTCCTCATCACACCCGCTTCCTGCTAGCAGAGTCTACACGTTATGCTATAGCTCCAGGGCCACTGGGAAGAGAAGTTGAGCTCAGGTTGTACTAGAAAGAAGGTTCTGGTGCACACACATGTGGGACCTCATGATGTGGTGTAGACACACGTTTCTTTTTTATTTATTTTTTCTTTGAGTTGGAGTCTCACTCTGTCACCCAGACTGGAGTGTAGTGGCACGCTCACAGCCACTGCAGCTTCAACTTGCTAGGCTCAGGTGATCCTTCCACTTCAGCCTTCTAAATAGCTGGAACTATAGGTATATACCATCACACTCAACTAATTTTTTATTGTAGAGATGAGGTCTCGCCAAGTTGCCCAAGCTGGTCTCAAATCTGTGGGCTCAGGCATCCCTCTCACCTCTGCCTCCCAAAGTGCTGGAATTACAGGCGTGAGCCACCACACCCGGCTTGAACACATTTCTGATTTCTTCAGCCACTGCCTTCACCACCTGTTTCCCACAGTCAGGTCTCCTTCTGACAATGCAGGAGCCTTGCGGCATTTAAAGTCATTGCCAGGGTCAGAGTGGAAACGTCTTCTATGGCAACACAGCTGCCCATGATAAGCATGTGGGTTCCTGCTGATAAGCACCAGGAACAATAATAATGCCACATTGTCCCCCGGTCCAAAATCACAATGCTTTCTCTTATGCAAGCCCAAGCAATTTAACTAAGCCTGCTGGGAAGAAGGTGTGCAGCACCATATGCCCCCCTGTTCTAAGGCCCTGGAGGGCCTCCCTCATGGCAAACCTCAGTCTCACGCCAGCAAAGTTATGTGGGTCACTCCTTTAGGCTTGAACAGCGTGTGCACGTGTCCAGAGCAATACATTGTTTCAACTCCAGGCTGTAACTAAGGACATGGTAAACAAACGAGCTGGTTGACACAGCTTAGTGCCCAAACACGGGAAAATCACTATCTTCATCAAACAACAAAATCCTGAGTGAATGGAACATTTTAATGCTTTGGACTTTTTGAGTCAGTTTTCAATTATTCAGAACATATATTTACTTACCTAGAAAAGGTAAGAATACAACCAACTTGACTAAGATAAGAAAATCCCCAAGCTCTCCACCTCCAGAATTGAGGCTGGAAGTTTAAAGCTAGAGTATTATGGGATGAATTGCATCCCCTCCAAATTTCTGTGCTGAAGTCCTAACCCTGGTACCTCAAAATGGGACCATATTGGAGACAGGAGCCCTAAGAAAGTAAATGAGGCTGGACAGTCCGCCCTAATCCAAGATGACCGGCATCCCTACAGGAAGAGGAGATGAGTATATAGATGACAACTGGAAGAAATGTGTGTGAAAGAGAAGAGACAGCCATTGTCATACCAGAGAGAGGCCTCAGGAGAAACGGACCTGCTGCTATCTTGAGTTCAGCTTCTAGAATACAACGCTGTTGTTTGAGCCATTCAGCCTGTGGTACTTTGTGATGGCAGCTCTGACAAACTTCCACACTTTGCATGTTCTGTCTTAGATGTATACACATGTTGGTTGCCTGGAGGTCTCTGAGCATTGTGCCTGGGACTCTGTAAGCAATCCATTTGTATTTGTCCAAAAAGAAATGGTTTAGTTTAAAAATGAGGGTAGCACTCACTGAGTTTCCCATGCTTAATCCTCTAGAAAGTGACCCTAGAATAAGAGGACCAAGTTGTGTTTCTCTCTTCCTCTCTCCCCTCCCCAGTCGCAGTCCAGCATTTCACTTAAATTCCTCTGCAGTCTGTGATGGAAACCAATACTCGAACTGCTCTCTCGTTGGAGTCATGGAGAGAACCTAGGAGTCTTCAGCCAAGACCTGAGGACACTGACCTTGCCATTTGGGGCTGGATTTGCTATTCTATCTTCTCTTTAGGCTTTATGAGTGGAAAAGTTACTTGAATTCTTCACCCTGGTCCATACAAATGGGCATTGTCGATAACAACATTTTCTATGTGCTTCAGACACTTGTGAGCAGGACTAGGAGCAAAGGTCTCTCAGGTCCTGGTGCTGTGTCCTTGGCCTATAAAGTGCTCATCAGAGCTCTTTTTGTTTAGTGAGTGAACAAACATCTCCACATGGTGCCAACACTCATTTAACCAGTGATTGATCAAGTGCATCCTTGTGATCAAGTGTTGTGCCAAGGGAGGACACGCAGATGTGTCACGGAAGCTCCAGGCAGTGAAAGCCGTGGTGGACAGCGATGACACGGTGAGAGATCCAACACGCAGCATAGGAAATGGTTCCACACTGGGCGAGGGCTTCGCCAGCCTCTGTCCCCATTGTTCCCCCATCCAAGCTATTCTTTGACATCACACACTCCTGTAGTACCCAGCGTGTCACAACAGCATGCATTCATCCTCCCAATTTTTGTATGTTCACTTGGACTGAACTTTCAAAAGGTCAGTCTAAGTTTTATACCCCTGGGGAAGTCTTTCTGGCAGCAACAGTGATGTGTCTTCTCTTGGTGCTATGCCTTCCTCCATTTAGCATCACGCCTTGATGACAGCTTTGACCTGTTGAAGGTCTGAGCCCTGGAAGAAGGAACCAGGCCCACTTATAGAACAACGGACATAGAAGTAACTCAGCAGTCATTTACTCCAACTCCATCTTTCATAGGTGAGAAAACCCAGAGTCAAGACATTGTCACTGGCCTATGAGAACATGCACCGCTAGTGATAAAGCAAAACTAAGATGCAAATCAAGTGACCAGAAGACAAGCACCAGCAGCCAATGGTCTCTACATGTTTTTCCAAGTGACACCTTTTTGGGGTTCTGTTTGTTTCCCCTAATATCCTCTATCTCTCTTGAACTTGGTCCCTATAAAATGAAGTAAAGGAGACTATCTATACCCTTTACTGTGGTTTCCTTTATATTATACACACACACTTTATAGTGTGTATACACATTCAATACATATTATACTACACATCCTGTATGGCGTTTCCTTTATCCCTAAGGAAACGCTAAGGTTAGGGTTGTGTCAGCACCACAGACTGTAGAGTTCGATGGTTTCATTCAAATCATAGATCTTTCACTTGCTTTCCCCTCCCCCCTTTGGACATCTCCAGATCTGTTTCTCATATCTGTACAGTAAGAACTGAAGAACCTCCCTTGTGAAGTGTCAGGGCCATGCTTAAACAACATGAGCGTGCCAGGCGTTGTGACTACTGTGAAATTAGATGCACAGCTTTACATGATCCTGAACTGCCTGACAGGAAAAGCAGAGGTGGAAACCGCAAGAATGCTCATGGTGGATAACAGCCATCACGTAAGCGCTTCACACAACGCAGTTGTGGTCACACAATTCAAGCCACAATGTTCACATACATGACCACTTTCCTAAGAAAGATACAAAAGCCCTTCCAGTCAGAAGCAGAGATTCCCAGAGACGTCTCTTCACACAGCAAACTGGCTCTCAGAAAACACTTCAGTCCATGTATTTCTGTTTGCGAGTCTGAGGACGTCACGGCGAAAGCCTGTTCATTATTTCCAGTGCCCTTTCCACAAAAACAGGAATCAATCCGCTTCCTTCAATGCCTCTTGGGAGGCTGACAGGTGGCCTGATGGTTCTGAGGCCTCCTCCTGTCCATGATGTCATCGAGGGCCTCGTGGTTGCCTCCCTTTCTGCACGTCTCCCTCGAAAACCGAACACTCCATTTATTGCTCTTTTTCTCTCCTGGTAACTAATTAAAAATTGATGGTAAAAATGCAGAAAATCACCCCCGATATAGTTTTCTTTCAGCTCTGTCTATGGACTGCCCCCAGACCTTCCCATGGCCCTGGTGGGAAAATTAACTGTACAGCTTAACGCTAGCGAGGGTTCTGTCAGACTGAGTGGTATGGTCACTCAAGGCTCTCGCTGGAGAGCTCTGTACCCTGTACCAGGGCCACTGCTGCGGAGAGAGTCTCATAGAAGCCCAGACCTTGCCTGCATACCACTCTAACGTAAAAAATAAAATAAATTATTTTCTAGAACCTAAAAAAGAAAAAAGCCGCTAGAGCCACCTCCTTTCTGCTCAAGCATCCAAGCAGATGATGCAGATGTCCACAGTGGAACGTGCAACACAGAACCTGGGCATCTCCACCTGGTGGCTGGTGCCTCGTCAGGGCAGGATGAGACAGCTGAAGAGGGAGTCAGGATGGTGTCTCCCTCCCTCCGTCCTCTCCCTTAGGCCTGCTTCGGTCTCTCGTTCCGGGTGGGGACAGGCAGTCCTAGGTTCCTCAATATGATGCCGGATGCCAGGTGGGTTCTGTCTTCATGGGAGCAAATGCACCATGCATGTGGCTGCTGGAAACAGCACATGGCTCCCCCAGGTCCCCTCCCGGGATGGGGGTCCTCAGACATGTGTAACCAGATCCCCTGGTGCTTGTTATATGGTAGATGCTCAGGCCTTGCCCTGGGGGGTGCTGACCAGGGAGCCTAGATGTGTGCGTGATCACTTGAGCAGCCAAGAGGAGCCTGGCGCCCAGACACCCCCCAATCCCGACCTCTCAGGTAGCACTGGTGCCTCTCGAGCTCATCTCCGAGTCCAGGTCCCCTGGCCCGCCATCTCACTGGAACCAGGGTCTGACAATAGGACAACTCTTCTCTGCCCAAAAGGTTTTTTATTTTCATGAGGGAGAGAAGAGGCTAGTTTAGAGAAACACATCACACCATGGGAAGGAGGACACTCATGGTCACATGGGTGACATCTGGAGTGATGACAGGAGACACTGGAGGGTTGGCTACTCCAAGTCACTGCAAGCCTGGCCGCATCCCCCAGGACAGAGGGACACAGAGAGCCACTGCAGGTATTCCTGAGGAGCCTGGCCCTGGGACCCGAGGGAGCATCATGCTTGGCCCTTTCGAATTTCTACACACTTGTCCAGGAATCTCAAATGTTCTTCTCTCAGTTCTCAGTAAAATCTCCTCAATGGATGCAGGGGCCCAGCTGTGGCCCCTCACCTACCACAGCCGTGTCCCCCCACCTTCTCCTGCCTATCCTTCCCCGGCCGTGTCCCCTACCTTCCCCAGGCATGTTCCTTCTCACTCTCCTCAGCTGTGTCCCCTTGCACGGGGAGTCAGGTCGACACGTCTGCATCACCAGAGGCTGATGCATCTTTTTTTGTCCTTTTCCAATGCAGAATATTCTGGAATATTACTGGTAAGCTAAAAGCTTCGGAGGTTCTGTGAGACTTACCTCCCAGTGTTCTCGGGGTTGCAGAAAAACCAGTGAAGACTGCGCCTGTGACCGGGAGACATGAGCAAAGGCACAGCCAATTCGGTTGCACAAACATGACTTGCTGTCACTTGCAGGGCCTTGGAGGGTGGACGATGGAAACAGAGGTGGAGTTAGAACAGGAGCTCAGCCCAGTATCATAGTGTGGGGTGAGACTCCTTGTCCTGCCCTGGGATGCAGACCACAACCCTGGAAGCCCCACACCTGGGGAGCTGGACGGTTTTCCTGCCGTCAGCAGCCACATGCCACCATCACCAACACTGCCCTCCATGCACACAGTAGCCACAGGCCTCACTCGATGGCTGGTGGTGGGCCCCAACACGTGATGGAGTGTGCCTCTTTCCTGGCGCATCGCCTTGGGTTCCAAGAGCCCACACTCAGTGAATGTGTCCGGGACAACATTCTCTCAGAATTGTGACTAGCGTTTAATCAAGCCATGCTGTCTCCAGACGGCCGAGACAGGCAGAAGCCCTGTGCCTCTAGGAAGGCTATGCCACCGAGACATGCAGGAGGCTCCTTGTCCTCCAGAGAGGCTTTGCGGCTATACAACCTGCCAGCAGAGGCCATGTGGTGCTTGCCAATGGCACTCTCATCCACTGGGACAGGGTGACGTTTTCTTCCAGGGCACAACTCAAACCCATCCTAGCTTTGAGCAGACAGATAACCGTTTCCTCCCAACAGCCTCTTGGCTTCCCACACTCTCTCTGTAAACCTGTGCCCTGGGAGGCAGAGCTGCCCCTGCAACTCTGGAGGCCGCTGGCCTCACCGAGCCATGCAGCAGAGCTGGGGAGACTGAGGAAAAGAGTCACTTCCTGAAGAACATTCCCAGAGGGACTTCAGCCTAAGGGTTCCCAAGAGACAGCTCCAGGTAGAGGGCCCTCGTGCCCTGCCTCAAGCTGTCCCCAATGCTGTCAGCCCCTGCTCATGGCTCCTCCTCCAGGTCTCATCTCTAGAGCAGAGTCCAGGCCCTGAACACGCACAGTCCCCAGAAAGCCAACTAACTGGACACAGCATCTCAGGAAAACAGGAGTCTTCAGTTCTGCAACAGGCGATGTGACCCTCACAAACACTTGCCGTCTTCTAAACACTCCCTGTGTAGGCCCTGGGCCAAGCACTTCCTTGCGGATGTGTAGATGGGGAAATGGAGCCTGGCAAAGCTGATACTGCCACCATGACGCCTCTGGTCCACTGTGGCTCTAGGATACAGACCGGGTCAGCCTGATTCTAAAACCCAAGCCCTAAATCCCCTGCACAAGCTCGCCAGTCATGGCACCTCTGTGAGACTCATCTGTAAAATGGGTATGTTGGCCCAGATTGAGAGCTTGGAAGGTCAGGAAAAAACCCTCAGGCATGCGGGATATTTTTGTTTGAGTTGTCATAATTGTTTGCCAACTTAAAGACAAGGTCTTGCTAAGTTGCCCAGGCTAGTCTCAAACACCTAGCCTCAAGCAATCCTCCCTCCTCAGCCTCCCAAAGTACTGGGATGACAGGCATAAGCCCCAGCGCCCAGCCGAATATAATTTTAAGTCGAACCTGAATGCCCTTGACCGGACACCACCCTGCTGTCCTCCAGGGCCTGCCCCCTCCACTGCATGCTCCATACTGCCTGCACTCATCCTTGGAGGCATCTGGGTTCTCGACCTGTGAGCACGCTGTCAATGTGTTTTTAGTCTGACCATCTCCAATCTCCATGGCGGAGAGTTGTATGGCCATGAAAGTGGAGAAGTGGGTGCAGGGGGCGGGTCTAAAGCAGAAGCATGTAAGGTAAGAGTGAGGTGGTGAAGTCAACTGATGGCCACATGCTAAGATGCCACATTTGGGCCTACCTGAGGAGCGGCAAGTTTTCAAGACCCTGTTAATAACCCAGCACAGGGTCAGCGCCCCCCAAGGCAGAGACAGTTTTTCGTTTCTTTCTTTCTTTCTTTTTTTTTTTGAGTCGGAGTCTCACTCTGTCACCCAGACTGGAGTGCAGTGGCCACTCCCGGCCACCGCAGCCTCGACCCGATGGGCTCCGGCAATCCTTCCGCCTCAGCCTTCCAAGTAGCCGGAATTACAGGCATGCGCTACCACGCCCGGCTGATTTTTTGATTTATGGTAGAGATGAGGTCTCACTGCCCAGGCGGGTCTCAAACCCGCGGGCTCAGGCAATCCACTCACCTCAGCCTCCTAAAGGCGCAGGATTACAGGCTGAGCCACCAAGCCCGGCTAGTTTTCTGTTTCTATCACTCCCAGACATTCACGTGGCAGTCAGACCGCCCCTGCCCCCCACCGCGGCCTCTGTATCCAGCTGCCTCCATTTCTCCATGCAAGTACTGCAAGTGCCTGCTGGTGACCTTGTCCCCTCATGGACACCAGAAGTAGACGCTCCCCTGCTAGGCTAACTCAATTCTTCACTCGGTCTCTGCCACAACTCTTGCTTTGCTCAGAAAAAATCCCCAGGGCCACATTCTGACCCACGAGTCCCGCCTGCCTCTGACGACATCTTTCCTCATGGCTTCCCTGAGAAGCTTGCAGAACTCAGTACCTGACACCACTTCCAAGATCTGGGTGGTCAAAGTACTTCTCATCTTTGAAATTTTTTAGAGTCAGGTCTCATTCGGTGGCCCAGGCTGGAGTGCAGTGATGTGAGCATGGCTCACCACAGCCTTGAACTCCTGGGCTCATCACTCGAGTCCCTTGATCCTACTGTGCCTGAAGTCCATGTCTCAGTGATGACAGTCAGTCACTTTCCTTTTTTCTGCTTAAGTTGATTTTTGTTGGAACCTTTCCTTTGCATTTGAAATTCCCAACTAAAATGTACATCACTGATATGTTTTCTTTAAATATTGTCCTAAGCTATTATTTACTGCTTAATAAAGATTAATTTTTGATGTGAAAAGGAGAGAATGCATGTGTATCTCTGCCTCAAACACTGCAGTCTGAGCTAGCTCCTCTGAAAAACCTCTCTGAACTACTATCTTTCCCCTGCTCTCTGCCCACCTCTTTGCTATAGAGCACCCACGCTTCTTTCTGATGTAATGCTTGCCATCTTGTATTGAAACGACTGTTTCTAGGGCTGCCAGACCCTCTAGATGGCTATCTCCTTGAGGACAAAGGACCATTCTGTCCCACTGTCACACCTTCGCACCTTCAGCATTCACCTCACGCTGAGGTATACCCATCATAACACTGAGCCCAGTGCTGCAAATACCCACCTGCAACGTTTTATCACCACCTCGTGGTAGAGGGTCTAAATTACTCTTCCATTTACTTTGGAATCCATCAGTCAAATAAATCAAGGCTCTTTGGAAGTGGAAACCACAAAGCTAAAGTAATCAATTATAGCACGGTCACTGTTCAGCTGCCTAAATTAGAATAAAACTCTCAAAAACGGAATTGCTAAAAGGTTTCTAAGTCAAAGCCACTCTAAAATAGCAGGCCTATGCCATTAAAAAAATAAATCTCAGAAAGGTCAAATGACAGGAACATATTTTGGCAGATACAGTTTAATTTATGGTTGTGAAATTTTGTCATATTGCATCAAAGGATTGTTAAAAATCTAGTTCATTTTGCATAAAAAGGGTGTGAGGTCAGTAAATTTCCAGCAGTTTTTCTCCATGAGGAGAAAAGCAAGGTCTGGGCAATCACAGAGCCCCAGAAACTGGTGATTCCAACTAGCTGTGTCTCAGCATCAAAAAAATCAGCTTGTCTTCCGGGACACGAGCAGATACTAAATCAAGTATGAAATGTTCCACTTTGCAAAAGGGAAAACAGGCAACGAAACCCACGTAAGGCAGTTAAAACCATCGCAAGCAAGAAAAATCTGTAAACTCTGCACAGGAAGATTTTGCGTTTCGTGGAACCCCTTATGTTCAGGGCCCTCGCCCATCACGTGGCTCTCTGGACACTTGTGAGATCCCTGGTCCCGTTGCTTCTCTGGCAAAACCCTGCTTCCTTCCATGTTACTGACCATCTCCTCTTCTCAGTTTGTGCTCCCAGCTTTGGACAGAGCCCACTCTAGCTCCTTCCCATGGTTGCCTCTGACGTCTGACAGGTGTGTGTCTCTTAATAAAGCTATTAATAATAGCTTTATTGCGATGTATTCATACAGAATGCATTTCACCCCATGGTTTTCAGTATACGTATTTGAAAAGTTGTGCAGTCATTACAGTTCTGTGTGCTTTTATTACCCCAGAAAGAAACCCTAACCCTAATCCATTCTTAGTGATCCATCTCCCACTCTGCCATAGCAACTACTGGCCAACTTTGCCTCTTCTGGACATTCGATTTAAAAGAGAAAATACAATGTGTGGTCTTCTGTAACCAGTCTCTCTCACTTAGCACCATGTTTTCAGGGTTTATCCACATTGCAGCATATATCAATACTTCTTTTTATTGCTGAACAATATATTCCACTGTATTTATATACCACATTTTATTTATCCATTCACCAGTTGATAGACATTTGGGTTGCATTCACTTTGGGGCTATTATAAATAAAGCTGTTACAAGCAGTTATGTACAAGTTACTGAGTGATAGATTTTTATTTTTCTCAGATGCATTACCGTAGATTATAATTACTAAGTCGCATGATAACTCTGTGTTTAGTCTTTTGACAAACTTTTCCAGAAGTGGCTGCACTAGTTTACATTCCCACCCCAACGTATGAAGGGTACAGTTTCTCCACATCCTTGTCAATGCTTGTTATTGTCTTTTTAATTTTAGCCATATTAGTGGATGTGAAGTGGCATCTCACAGTAGTTGTGACTTGTCTTTCCCGGTGGCTGACTATGTTGAGCATCTTTTCATGTGCTAATTGGCCTTTTGTACCTCTTCTTTAGGGAAGTGTCTACTCACGTCTTTTGCTCTTTTATAGTTAGGTTGTCATTTTATTTTGTAGTTCTTTATATATTCTAGACATATTCACTTTGGCAAACATTTTCTCCCATTTTGTAGCCTGTCTTTTCATTTTCGTGATGTGTTCTTTGAAGCACAAAAGTTTTAAGGTTTTTTTTTTTTTTTTTTGAGTTGGTGTCTCACTCCATCGCCCAGACTAGAGCACAGTGGCACGTCCACAGCCACCCCAGTGTCGACCTGCTGGGCTCCAGTGATCCTTCTGCCTCAGCTTTCCAAATAGCCAGAACTACAGGCACACGCTACCACGCCCAGCTAATTTTTAAAAATTTATTATAGAGATGAGATCTCACCAAGTTGCCCGGGCTGGTCTCGAACCTGCGGGCTCAGGCAATCCACTCACCTCGGTCTCCCAAAGTGTTGGGATTACAGGCTGAGTCCCATAAACCCCGGCCAGTTTTAAGTTTTAAGTTCAGTTTATCAATTTTTTCTTTGGTTTCTTGCGCTTTACTTGTCATATTAGTATTAAACCCAAGATCATGAAGATTTAACCTTACATTTTCTTCTATGAATTTATATTTATGGCTCTTAACATTTAAGTCTTGATCCAATTTGAGTTAATTTTTGTATATGGTGAGAGGTAGGGGTAAACCACAACTTTGCATGGATTATCCAGCAGTCTCAGGACCATTTGTTGAAAAGACGATTCTTTTCCCATTGAATTGTCTTGACCCCCTTGTTGAAAAGCAATTGCCTGTAAATGTGAGAGCTTATTTCAGGACTCTTGATTTTCTTCCACTGAACTAAATATCTATGCTTACACTAATACCACAGTGCCTTTTGATAGCTTTGTAGCATGCTTTGAAATCTGGGTGAATTCTTTAATTTTGTACTTCTTCATTATTACATATTTTAAAAGTTTTCTGAGTTCCTTGCATTTCCATTTTAATTTTTTGATCAGCTTGCCAATTTCAGCAAAGAATTCAGTTAGAATTTTGGTACTGAATCTTAAGAGTGAACTTAGGTGAACTCATCCTAGAAAAAGTGCTTCATACCTCATTACTGAATATCACTATGATCACCTTCAAATTACTCCCCTTGGGAAGCTATGCACTGATACCAGTGCCTTCTCCATCTGTCAAAGCAAATTTGAAATTCTTTTTCTGAAAGGGCCATCAGAGCTGTCATCGTATTACCCTTGATGTCTTGAATATCATCAAATATCTTCCTTTCAATATTTCCTTTATATTTTGGAGTAAAGAAAAAAGTCATTGGAGGCCAGATCAGGAGAGTAGGGAGGGTGTTCCAATACACTTATTTGTTTATTGGCTAAAAGCTCCCTCACAGACAGTGCTGTGTGAGCTGGTGCATTGTCCTGATGCAGCACTCCTTTGGGACCATTTTTGCACACACCTTTCTCATGCCAAGCTTTTCAGTTGAGATTTTCCTGTTTCTCTATCGATGTTTATTTGGTCTGCTATGCTTCTCACAGTCAGTTGATGATTTTGACACACAATTTGATGAACTTGTGCAATGTTTTTGTCAGTTCTACTCTTTACTGTCTGTCCTGACCACCCTTCATGAGTGATGCTTTCTCTCCGCTCAAAAAAATGTTTACTCTATTTGTACACTGCCATTTTCTTTATAGCATTATCTCCATAAACTTGGACTAACATGCTCCTGTTTCACTTCCACCCTCGCCAAGTTAAACAAGAAATTTATTGTTTGTTCATTGCTCTAATTCATGCTCTGACATTTTCACACTGCCACACAAAAATATACAACAACAATAATGAATGCCCTCAGCAACACACCACCACACGTTGACATGAACACAGTTGTGAAATACTGACATACCAAGGTTATGAAACCTTACCGACCTGTTGGTACAATGCTGCCAATGTAAGTGCACAATGGCAAGTTCATGAACTTAATTGTCAGTCTCGTATATTAAATCCATAGGTTAGTTTGGGAGATATTTCCATCTTAACAATAGTTATCTTTCTACCTAACTTCTTTCATGTTTTGTAGTTTTTGGAGTTCATTTATTTTAATTTGTTAAATTAATATGTTTATTTTTATGATATTATGAATGGAATTTTAAAAATATATTCAGATTGTTCATTGCAAGCATATACAGATATAATTGAGTTTTTATATGATCTTATGCCCTCAATATTGTTTATTAATTCCCATGGTATTTAGTAAGTTCCTTTTAATTTTCTATATACAGACAAGATCGTGTCATCTGCAGATAGAGCTAGTTTTGTGTCTTTCTTTCCAATCTGAGTGTGTTTCATTTTCTTGCCTCATCATCTTGGACAGAACCTCCCCCGAAATGTTCTGAATCTTAGGGGGGAAAGCTGTTAGTTTTTAACCATTAAGTATGACATTAGCTATTGATTTTTCATAAATGCACTTTATCAGATCAACCAGTTTCCTTCTATTCCTGATTTCTTAAGTGTTTTTATTATAAAAAGGTGCTGACACTATACAATGCAACCATGTAACCAAAAACGATTTGTGCCCCCTAAAGCTATTTAAATAAAATTTAAAAAGAAGTGCTAAAGTATTTAGCTAAATACTATATCTGTGTCCATTGAAATGTGGTTTTTGAAGTGACCTTTTTGA
Organism: Carlito syrichta; assembly: GCF_000164805.1. Classification (NCBI taxonomy): domain Eukaryota; kingdom Metazoa; phylum Chordata; class Mammalia; order Primates; family Tarsiidae; genus Carlito; species Carlito syrichta. The sequence continues at coordinate 677,654 of NW_007259852.1, forward strand.
CCTCCCTGTGTTCAGTAGTGACCACACACTAATTAATTCATCTTCAGATGTTAAACAAACTTTGCATCCCACTTGGTTTGATGTATAATACTTTGTACATGTTGCCGAGTTCTGTTTGCTACTATTTTGTTACGATTTGTGCATCTGTATTCATAGGAGAGTGGTAGGTAGTTTTTTGATGTCTTTGTGCTTTTGTGTTAGGAAAATACTGCCCTCACAGTAATTGTGAAGTGTTCCCTCTTCTTCCATTATTTGGAAAGAGTTTTTGAAGATTGGTATTCTATTTACGTTTGCTAGATATTATCTATAAGTCACCTGGGACTAGGCTTCTGTGCGTGCAGACAGTGATTTGATTGCTAATTAAATCTCTTGTTATAGTCTATTCATATTTCTACTTATATTTTGAGTCAGTTTTGATAGTTTGTGTCTTTTAGACATTTTTCCATTTCTTTTAGGTTAAGTTGCTGACTTACAGTTGTTCACAGTATTCCCTTATGATCCTTTTTATTTCTGTAATGCTGGTAGTAATGTTTCCTCTTTTATTTCTGATTTTAGTAATTGAGTAATGTCTCTTCTTTTATTTCTGATTTTAGTAATGTTTTATTTCTTGGTCAATCTAGCTAATGGTTTGAGAATTTTGTTGATCTTTTTGAAGAACAAACTTTTGATTTTTTTTATTGTTTTCCTATTTTCCATTTCATTAATTTCTGTTCTTATCTTTATAATCTTTATTATTTCCTTTCTTATGTTTGATTTGGATTCAGTTCATTCTTCTTTCTCCAGTGTCTTAAGTTGGAGGATTAGGTTATTTATTTGAGATTTTCTTCTTTTTGTGTAGACATTTACAGAGATAAATTTCCCTCTAACTAATGTTTTTTATCCTAAAAGTTCTGAAATGTGAATCTTCAGTTTCATTCATCTCATAGTATTTTCTAATTTTTTTTAAATGCTTTCTTCTTTGACCCATAGGTTATTTAGATATAATTAAATTTGCACTTATTTGTGAATTTTCCAAATGTCTTCTGCTATTGACTTTTAGTTTCACTTCATTGTACTCAAGTATATACTCTGCATGATTTCAATCCTTCCAAATTTATCAAGACTGCTTTATACTCTAACACAGGGTTCTCAACTTCCACACCATTGATCAGTACCGGTTTGTGGTCTATTAGAAACTGGGCTGCACAGTAGAAGGTGAGTGGCAGGCAGGTGAGTGAGTGCAGCTTCATCTGTATTTACAGTCACTTCTCATTGGTCACATTACTGCCTGACTTTGTCTTCTGTCAGATCAGCGGCGGCATTCGATTCTAATAGGAGCATGAACCCTATTGTGAACTGTGCATGTGAGGGATCTAGATTGTGCATGCTCTTTATGAAAATCTAATGCCTGATGATCTGAGGTGGAGCTGAGGTAGTGATGTTAGTGCTGAGGAACAGCGGCAAATATAGATTAACATTAGCACTGAGGGTTGACAGTACATCCCGCCCTCCCCCGCCCCAAGGTCCATGGAAAAATTTTCTTCCACGAAACCGGTCCCTGATGCGAAAATGTGGGGACTGCTGCTCTAACACATAGTCTATCTTGGAGAATGTTTCAGTACTCTTGAGAAGAATGTGTATTCTGTTGTTGTTCAGTCAAGTGTTCTGAAGATAATTGCTAGCTCTAGATAGTTTACAGTGTTGTTCAAGTCCTTTATGTACTTACTGGTCTTCTGCCTATTGATTCTATCCTCTACTGAAAGTTACTTACTGCTCTGGATATTATTTTTAAAACATCCCTTTGATTCTGTCAATTTGGGATTCTAATGTTAGGTGCAGACATGTTTGTAATTGTATCTTCCTGATAGAGTGGAAGTGTTACTAGAGGTAAACTGACAGCTTTTTTGTTGTTTTAACATCTCTTCTGCTATAGGAGACAGAGTTTAGGTTAAAAGATATCAGAAGATTAAAAGCAAAAGAATGGAAAAAGCCATGCAATGCAAATAGCAGTGATAAAAAAGCTGCCATGGCTTCCTGTACAGACACTAAAATGTCATTACTTTAGTTTTTTTGAACATGTCTACAATGGCTGAGTTGAGGTCCTATCTGTTAAATTTGACCTCTATAGCCTCTCGCAGGCAGTTTTGTTGCCTGCCTTGTTCCCATGCATGAGTCACATTTTTCTGGGGTTTTTTTTGCATGTCTTTTTTTTTTTTTAATAAACAGAGTATCTTAGGTAATATACAGCAGTGGTCCCCAATCTTTTTGGCATCAGGGACCGGTTTATGAAAGACAGTTTTTCCATGGACCTGGGGGGAGAGGTGGGATGTGCAGTCAAACCTTACTGCTAATGTTACTCTGTATTTGCAGCCACTCTCCAGTGCGGGCATCACCACCTCAGCTTCACCTCAGATCATCAGGCATTAGATTCTTATAAGGAGCACACAACCTAGATCCTTCGTATGCATAGTTTACAATCGGGTTCAAGCTCCTATGAGACCTACAAGTTTTTATTGTGCCGCTGCTTTAGTTGAATGTGGCAAGTCACCATCAAGCCATGTTTGAATTCTGCACTACCACGAGAGGATCTTATTTTCATCTTGGCTTCTTTCACTGGAACCACTTTTGGAGGATACGTGTGGGTTAGTAAGAACCATGAGTAGTATTGTTATGAAAGCTGACACTTAGGGATCTTTCTTTGCACCTTGTGTAGGACTCATGTTTCCTTCGAAGATGCACATGCTGAGGCTGGAACCTGCAGGAATTTGTGGATAAAAAGTGAAGAAACAACTCTCTTGTGTCCTTCTTCTGAGTCACCAGGCTACCATCTGCAGTTAGGAGAAAGCTCTGTATTTAATAGAAAATAACCATGATACTCGATTGTTCAATTAAGCATGGAAACCAACTACCGATTTTTCCGGATAGGAGCTGGCTACTCTCTGATGGAAAATAACTGGATGGGCATCAAAACATGACATGTGGGCTGTTCCTCAAAGCGAGACGTTCAAAAGATGTTACCAGGAAGAGAGACATCTCTATTTTTCACTTAAAAAATGTTATCACTGCTAACTAAAACAACAATGCAGGGAGAAGATGCCTTTCTGCGCTCCTGCACCCGTGAGGTCTTGGTTTCACGTGTGTGCACGCATCTGGTGACTTTACCCAGAGTAACTCTGAGCATATAGTTACTGTGGGCAGAGGTGATTTTTAATCAACTCCAGGACAAGCCTGGGTTAGATGAATGGAAAATGCAGAACACATGGTCCAAGTCTGTTTGCTCAACCATGAGACACGCAGTGTTCCTGGCTTTGCTTCCTCCCAGAGTACCAGACAAGTCCGGGAAGACACAGCTGCATTACAGAGCACTGGAGGCAGTGGCAGCGGGACCTGGAGACTCAAGGATGACCGACTTCCACCTTGCAAGGAGGAGCATGGCAATAGCAACCCCAGCCACCACCACCTCCCTCCTGTGGTTACCACCACTCATAAAGGCCTGCTCAACCCCAAACAGGACAGGGCTCTCATTCTCAAGGTAAGAGGAGGCGCTTGTGCTAACTCTCCTCTCTAAGGGAGGCCAGTTCAGCGTCTGGACCCCCAGGGCCGGACCCCCAGGGCCGGTGGCATTGCTCTCTGTTCCAGAGCCACCTTCTGAGCACTGGACTTCAGGGATGATGCTGGGGGGTGGGGGGAACTCTCTGTGTAGGACTCTGGACAGGATCAAGAGTTTAAAGACACATACGATGGAAAACCTTCACTAGAAACTTCTACACATCTGCAATTGGAGCAGAGACCTCGACAGGACTCCTCTTCCTCATGGAGTCTCCCGCTCATGTGAGATGAATTCAAGGTTTGGCCTCAGCTTTCAGCTTCTGTAACCACTTCTACTCCGCTGCCAGGCCGGCCTGAAGGCAGCGCCTCCACCTCCACAGGGGCTCTTAGGCCCCTGGGCATGAGTTATGGTGCCTGTGGAGTCAGCGGAAGCCATGAGAGCCAGTCAGGTGGCTGAAGAACACCCTGTGAGCTGATCCAGGGAAAAAAATGGATCTGTCCAAAGAGGGAAGAAAACAGTCTACAAGTGATTGAAATGTCACATCACACATGTAATTTACACAGGGTCATGTGTACACGCTCAGAGCAGAATGGTGGTCTCAGGCTGAAATGAAATAGTTCTTTTCACAAAATTCAGATAAAACAATCAAGGATATCTATATTTAAATCCTGAAATAAGGGCTTTGTCACCTAGGTTTTCTTACACAACGTGTAATCTTCATGAGTTTACGACACAGTGGCAGCAGAGGAGTTACAGGAGTTGGACCGCTGGCAAGAAACCTTAAGACAACACTATCAGTGTTTATGTTTCAAAGAAACTGGCCCCGTGAGGTTGGGTGATTCGCTCAGTCACAACACTCAGCGCTCACAGAGCCGGGCACAGAACCCAGGTTTCCTGTTTTTTAGAGCCACAGTCTCTCACAGCATTGTTGACTTTCTGGCTGATAAAGTCACCTCTGCTTCGTATTCAAGTCAGAAGCACAAACAGAGACTCCCAGGGGCACCAGATGGCCAGGGAGAAAGATAGCCTCAACAGGACAGTGACATGACCTCTGCCCTTGGTGACTCACAGTGGAGCGGGAAGGCTGTCACACACTCAACAACATGTTTCGGGGTAAAAGTTTATCTTGAGAAATAATAACATTTTTCAGCCTTCTTGATCCAGGCAATATGCTAAGACTTTTCCTCTTTTCTACTATTTTCATAATATCTAATGTGCATGTTACATAGAATATCTGGTATAGGCAACTAGATATTGTTCTTGGGAAAAAAAAAAGCCTTCTGGTGGCTGCTTCTCAAAGCTTGTGAATAAGAAAATGAAGTATTCCACGCGATATTCCTTTGTACAAAACCCTGCACATCCCCCTGTCCACTGCATGTAAACTTGTGATGATCACATCAGTCTAGATAACAACATCATTTAAGAAAACGTGCTTCGGTGTTGATCTCACCACTGGTCTAAACAAACAGCACCATTGTAAAAGCACTGAGGACACCACTGCACCAAAAGCCTATGGGGGCACTCCAGGGGTTCATATGCAGTGAGGAAGGAGTGAAAGGATGGATTCTGGGTGGAGTGGTCCTTGAAGACAGGGACTGTCTGTCTTACTGACAATTTTCTTGTAGTCCTGGAACATGGAAAAACAGTGGAAATTCAAAATACTGTTCACATGAAAAAGGGAGGGAGGGAGGGAGGGAGGGAGGATCAACGCCAGTTGGTGGGAACCTGGTAGCCCCACGTGTCAGGGCAGTGTGTGCATGCCCTCCCTGCACACAGGGCAGGAGGCAGGAGAGGGAAAGCATTCCTGCAGAGGTTGGGCTCAACTGACTCGTGACCATGTCTACTCTCTAGGGGTTGTCCGTGTGGATTCCACAGTCCCAGGAGCAGAAAGCCTCCTGCATCATGGTACATGTCTTCTGAACACACATGCAGTTCATCGATTATGATGAATCTGGCTGAGTAAATTTTGCTTCAAGAGGATAATCTGGGTGGAGGCAGTGGTAGACACAGGAGGCAGCAAGCCGTTCAGAAGTGACAGAGTGGGGTTAGGACCTTGACCCTCCACCCACTCAGCTGTGCAACTTCCAGTTCCCGAGGACAGGGCCTGTGCCCATCTGGTTTTTGAATTTATCTCAGTACCCAGCACGCCGCAGTACTTAATGGTAAGTGTTACTCACACATCAGCGCATTCAACAATTTCCTCATCTCATTTCCCATGGTTCTCCGAGCATGAAATGAGAAAGGTCCCAGGGAGCGTGTAGCTGTGCCAGGCATGTGTAGATGCTGATGAGTAAGAACCATTGTTACAAACAATGAGACTCTTTTGTTTTTTAAAGTGGAAATTTCCTATTCAGTTTTAAGCCGTGAAACTGCATCACCTACACGACACAAGGCTCCCTGGAGAGAATGCTGCCAGCCCAGCAGCCTCATCTGGCACCGTCCCACCATGGGGAGGGGCACTGAAGACAGGTGCCCAGTTTACTACTGTTCCACAGGCTGGATATGTTACTGGCACTTGGTGGCAGGGATCAGAGATGTGAAATGTTCAACACAGTGTGGGAGAGTCCTACAAAAAGCACCTCAATTGCCCAGCTGCGCTCTCATGGGAAACATGCAGTCTCAGGTAATGACGTTCCCTGCTTCCTACCATCACTCTGAGACACACAGCTGGAGGGCCGTCTGACGAGCATTTGCAAGTCAGTTACATTTACCTCCATTCTGTCACCTCACACATGAAAAATAGAAGTGTCAGGCCCATTATGTTACATAATAAATTCAATTAAAATGTCGAAGTTTTTTTTACAAACACACAGATGAAAAAAAAGTTCTGGTGAAATAATAAACCAAACAGAAAATGTGGCAGTATGACAGAAGATGTTTGCAAAAGCCATTAGGAAGAACGCTATCTTGTCACAGAGGCAGCCAAGACAGTTTCCTCAAGAAAATCAAACAGAGCAACTCTGAAGAGCTCGTTTCCGCCCTCTTCTCTGTGGCCTCCTGGCCCCGTGCTCCACACAGCCAACATCTGTGTCTCTTCAGACTCTAGCTCCCCACTGAGCAAGCCCTGCTGGTCTCCTGCCCTAAGATGTGCCTTTTCCTCTTCAAAATGAAGACAGAGGGACAATGACGAAGTAGCAGGCACTGAAGGCAAGGGAAATAAACAGGTCAAGACTGTAAGGTCAAGGGTCCGGGACAGTGACCCACCCAAGGCGAGTGCCTGCCTGCTGAGATGCCCACAGGAGATCTCAGGGGTGACGTTAGGACACCCTGCTCACAATTATTTCAAATTGACACGGAGGTTCTTGCTATGCACGGCATATTTCCAGCACCAGGGGCTGGTGACAGTGCCCTCCCCACTCCTGTATTTGCGTATTTCAGTTTAGATGTGTCCAGCTAAGTGGACTTGTGGATTATATTATCTGGCTTTAACTAAGTTAAACACCACAAACAAGATGGTGTTTTTCAAAGAGTCCTACAAAGAAACACTGGTTGGAAGATAACACCAAGTGTGCAAGACTGAGACACAACTAGAAAAGCTAAGTTCAGCACATCTCACGGCTGAGCTATTCCAAGGCCCCAGGAAATGAACCAGAAGACTGATCACACACTGTTGCTGGAAGTGTCCAGATGGGTGCTGTCCAACACAGCGGCCTTGAAATAGAACTAGGAGTTAAGTGCAAATGGTGACTAAATTTTTATCTATTTATTGTTGTTTAGAGACAGCGTCTTGCTCTGTTGTCCAGGCTGGAGTCCAGTGGGACAATCATAGCTCACTGTAGCCTTGACCTCCTGGGCTCCAACGATCCTCTCATCTCAGCCTCCCGAGTACCTGGAACTATACGCAGGAGTCACCATGCCTGGCTAACTTTTAAATTTCTTTTAAAAATATAACGTAATTTAGATGTAAATAGCCACATGTGACCTGTGGCTTAACTTTACTGTGCCTCAATTTCTTCATATAGTCATCTATCATATGGTTGTGGTTAAAATGAATGTATTAAACATACTTAAAATACTGCATGGTATATAGTTTTTACCTCCTATTCAGATCTGGGGGAAAAAAACCCCAAAATTATTAAATAATTTGAAAAATGATTGACAAACTCTCATTACTCAAGAACCTTGAACTAGATTTATGTTGGGCCTTAATATATTAAGTAATTAGTATGACAAGTTGCAGATAATTTATTACATCTTTATCCTATCTTTTCTTACATACACTTTATAATAAACACACTATACTAATAAATATAAAAATCTGCATACATTAGATGTATATACTCAATTTAAAAAAGAAAAATGAAGTGAATGACCAAAAATGTCTACAGATTACTGGGTTAACCCAAGAGAAGCAACTGTGTTTCAGCAAGAAACAAGGCTGAGTGGACAGGCATTAAATCACTGTGTCTAAGTCACACAAGTAATTATTAAGTTAAAACAGAATGTTTGCAAATGGAACACTGGTTGCTTAGAAACTTTAAAAAGCCACAATATAATACTCTAGTATGATGAACAAAGGAAGTTCTCATTAATTATATGTCACATTATAAAGTAGTAAAGATATTATTAAGGAAAGCCTAATAATTAGGCAATAATAACATCATTTCTAGAATTATATACCATATAGTTGTTGAGAAAATTATACTTTGGTGATAAAAATAGTGCAAACAGTATACATTACAGGGTAGCACTGAAAACTGCATTAGACAGATCAGACACAGTGACTAACACCTGTAATCCCAGCAGTTTGGGAAGCCAAGGCGGGAGAATTGCTTGAGCCTAAGACTTTGAGGCTGAAGTGAGCTGTGATCGTGTCACTGCACTCCAGCATGTTACAGAGAGAGACCCCAACTGAAAAAAAAAATTATGTCAGACAACATAGACTTTAAGCCAAAAACTGTAAAAATAAAGATATTATATAACAATAAAATGGTCAATTTCAAAGTTATAACAATTGTAATATACTTGTACCCAACATCAAAGCATCTTAATACTGTACATAAAACAAATATTAAAGGATTTGAAGGGAGAGACAGACTGCAATACAATAATGGTAGGAGACTTTAATTTTTCACTTTCAATAGTGGACAGAAAATTAATAAAGAAACAATAAACTTGAACAATACTTTAGACCAAATGTACCTAATAGAAATATAAAAACATTGAACCTAGCAACAACAGAATACACATTCTTCTCAAGCACACACAAAACCTCCAGGATCAATAATAAGTTAGGGCACAAAGTATTTTGCTGACCACAATGGTTATGAAACTAGAAATCAATAATGAAAGGAGTTTTAGAAAATTCATAAATATATATTAGACAACACTTTCCTGAATAACTAATGGGTCAATGAAGAAATTTAAAGGAAACTTAAAAAATATCTTAAGACAAACAAAAATGGAAACACAATATATCAACACTTATAGGACACAGCGAAAACAGTTCTGAGAGGAAAATTTACAGGAATAAATGTCTCCATCAAAAAAAGAAGAAAGAGCTCCAAAAAAAAACAAAAACAAAAAAAAACACAACTAATTATTTCTCAAGGAACTAGAAAATGAAGAAAAAACGAAGTCCAAAGTCAGTAGAAAGAAGGAAATAATAAAAGTCAGGGCAGAAATAAATAAAATACAAGAAAAGCAATATAAAACATAAATAAGGCTGGGCGTGGTGGCTGACGCCTATAATACGAGCACTTTGGGAGACTGAGGTGAGAGGATTGCCTGAGCCCATGGGTTCGAGACCAGCTTGGGCAACTTGGTGAGACATCATTTCTACAATAAATTAAAAAATTAGCTGGGTGTGATGGTGATACGAATTTTTCAGGCCAGCCTGGGCTTTGAGAGTGTCAGCTCAATTATTCGGCCAGCCAAGCCCCAGAGGGGGTCGGCTGGAGGGGCTGGTAAGCCTATCCCCAGAAGTGTTGGCTCTAATGGGCTAGCAGTCAAGCCCTGAGAGTGTTGCTGGTTCGGAGGGCTGGCAAGCCTAGTCCCCGAAGTGTTGGTTCCAATGGGCTGGCAAGCCAAACCCCAAGTGTTGCTGATTCAGTGGGCTGACAAACCTAGCCCTCAGAGTGTCTCAGCTTTGGAGTCTCGCCTTCTTCCTGCAGCTCTTCCAGTTCAGCCAGCTCCGTGGGCTGGCAAGCCAGCCTCTGGGGTGAACTGCTCTTCAGCTCCTATGATCTTCTGCAGCTTTTCAGATTGGAGTTCTTGTCTCGTGCCCAGGAAGAATGAGGGACACAGCTAGCCAGGAAGTAAGAAAGCAAGATTTACTGAGAGGACAGAAACGCTTCCACAGTGGGAGGGGACCCGAAGGGCTGCCTATTTGGAGCTGAAACCTGGTGCTTATATAGCCCTGAGAATGAGTCAATTGGCTAGCACTAGCTGTGAGGTGATTGGTTGGTACTTGGCAGCGAAATGATTGGTTGTTTTTCTATCCCAGCAGTGAAAACTTGAGCTGTAGCTGAAGGCTGAGGCAGAAGGATTGCTTGAGCCCAGCAGGTCAAGGTTGCAGTGGCTGTGAGAGTGCCAATGCACTCCAGACAGAGTGAGACTCCAACTCAAAAAAAAAAAAAAAGTTAATAAAATGAAGAGTTTTCTGAAAAAGTAAAATTGACAAAAATTTAGCTACACTAATAATAAAAGAAGACTCAAATAAATAAATTCAGAAGTAAAAGAGGAGACATTCCAACTGATTCCATAGGAATACACAGGTTAAGACTACTATGAACAATTATTTGTCAATAAATTGGACACCCGAGAAGAAATGAAAAAATTCCTAGACACAAACTCAGTAAAAAGTAATGAAAAGTTTCCCATTAAAAAAAAAAAAAAAAAGCCCAGGACCTAGTAAGACTTCATTGCTGAATTCTACCAAATATTTAAAGAATAATTACGACCAATCTTACTTAAATTCTTCCAAAATAATTGCAGAGGAGGGATACTGCCAAATTCTTTTCATGAAGCCAGCATCACCCTGATACCAAAGCAAGATGATGACTTTCAAGAAAGAAAATCACACAATATCCTTGATGAATACAGATGTAATCCCACCCCAAAATACTAGCAAACCAATTCATTAAAAAAATTATCCACCATGATCATCCTTGGGGTGCAAGGATGGTTCAACATATGCAAATCAATGCATGTGATACACCACATTAGCAGAATGAAAGATTAAAACTATATGATCATCTTAATAGATGCAGAAAAAACATTTGACAAAATTCAAAATCCTTTCATGATTAAAAACTCTCACCAAATTAGGTAAAGAAAGAATGTATCTAAACATAATAAAGGTCATATATAAGAAGACCACAGCTAACATACTGTGAAAACAGAAAGTCTTTCTTCTAAGATCTGGAATAAGACAAAAATGCCCACCCTCACTTCTGTTCAGTGTAGTACTGGAAGTCCTTGCCACAGTAATTAGACAACAGAAAGAAATACAAGGCATGCAGATGGGAAAGGAAGAAGTAAAAGTCACTGTTTGCTAATGACATGATTTGACATACAGAAAACCCTAAAGACTCCAACAGAAAACTGTTAGAACTAACAAATGAATACAGTAAGTTGCACTGTACAAAATCAATACAAAAAAAACAATAGTGTTTCTATATACTAACAATGAACTATTCAAAAAGAAATCAAGGGAACAATACCATTTACGATAGTTACAAACAATTAAAATACTTAGAAATAAATTTAGCCAAGGAGGTAAAAGACTTGTACACTGAAAACCATAAATTGTTGATGAAAGAAATTGAAGAAAACACAAGCAGAAAGATATCATGAGTAAAAATAACAAAACTGGAGGCATCATACTACCCAATTTCAAACCATACTACAAAACTGTGATGATTAAAACAGCATGGTATAGAAAAAAAAAGACATGTCAACCAATGGAACAGAATAGAGTGCCCAGAAATGACCAAGTCACATGCATGTACAATTGATTTTCAATAAAGTTGCCAAGAATACACAATGGGAAAAAGACAGACTCTTCAATAAATAGGGCTGGAAAAACTGGACATTCACATGCAGAAGAATAAAACTGGACCCTTATCTCACACCATATATACAAACCAACTCAAAATGTATTTTAAAACCATGTGTCAGAATGGCTACTATCAAAAAAAGGATAACAAGTATTGGTGAAGATGTGAAAAGAGAGCCCTTGTTGCACTGGGAATGTAAACTAGTGCAGTCATTATGGGAAGGAAAGCTGTATGAGATTTCCTCATAAAATTAAAAACAGGAGTACCATAAGATATAGCAACCCTATTAATGGGTATTAACCTAATAGGTTCTGTAAACTGGAGGACATTATGCTAAGTGAATAAGCCAGGCATAGAAAGACAAACACTGCATGATCTCACTCATTTGTGGAATCTAGAGCTTCTGAACTCATGGAAACAGAGAGCATTAGAATGTTGGGTACAGAGGCTGGGGGTGGGGAATGAGGAATCTCAAAGATCAAAGGGCACAACATCTCACCTAGCCAGGAGGAATAAGTTGTTTTTTTTTTTTTTAGCTCTATTGCACAGTGTAGTGAATACAGTTAATAATAGTGTGTTGCATATTTCAGAATTGCTAAAAGTGTTCTCATCACAAAAAGGTATTTGAGGTGATGGTTAATTAGCTTTATTACCCCACACTGTATTCACAGATCATATCACTCCGTACCTCACAAATATGTATATTCATAAATCATCAATTGATAATAACTTTTTTTAAAGGTTACTCCTCAGCCTTTTCATTTCTTCCTTAGAAGAAATCTTTTTACAACTTTCTCCTCATAAATTTCAGTTTTGAACTTTGGGTCATTATTATTGCTTCCTTTGAACTCTCACCAAATGTTCCTCCATTAGGTGCACAAATTTTCTTCTAAAATCATGGAGCAAGGAAAATGGATTCTTATACTTCTTCAAAAAGTAAATAACCAGGTTATAGAAATGACCAACACATACTACCAGTGTAGAAGGATCAGTTCTCCCAGCAACTCTCCCACATGTCCTTGCCCAGCTTCCACCACGGCTGGCTTCCTTACATTCCCACAGTACATTTGCCATAACTAGTAAATCGACATAGTCCGTTCACCCATATGGGTGGTTTATAAACAACAGACATTTCTCATGGCTCTGGACTTGTCACTGGAGACATTCACCATGACGTCTGGGTAAGTGTCTGTCAGTTCTTCTAACTGAAAGTTGCTGTTTTTCCCTTTCCATCCTCTGTTCTTTGAGAGCCACTAAGTTCAACCCACCTCACAAGAGAAGATGTAGGAGGTCAAGTGCCTCCTACAGAAAACAGTTCTGCGTGGGATGGAATATGCTTGATCTGTAACAATACATATTTCATTTACATAGTAAATATGTAAATTAATTACCAAATAGATAAATGGGTTGGAAACAGAAAAGAAGAATAGGAAAACAGGACTGGAAAACCAAGTAGCTTTCCAGCTATTTCCCAGAGAAGGATCTCAATGGAAGGATGATATTTTGATCAACTGTCATTTTAAGGAGTTTGCAAGTTTAGCAATAGATAAGTAGCTTCTCTACTCTCTTCTTAAGAATCACCCAAGCCAGACTCAGTGGCTCAGCCTGTAATCCAGTGCCTTGGGAGGCTGAGGTGAGTGGATTGCCTGAGTCCGCGGGTTCGAGACCCGCCTGGGCAACTTGGTGAGACCTCATCTCTACAATAAATTTTAAAAAAACAGCTAGCTGGATGTGGTAGCACGTGCCTGTAGTTCCAGCTACATGGAAGGCCGAGGTGGAAGGATCGCCGGAGCCCAGCAGGTCGAGGCTGCGGTGGCCGAGCGGCCACTGCACTCCAGTCTGGGCGACACAGTGAGACTCCAGCTCAAATAAAAATCACCCAAAATAGGCAACTCCATCGGGTTCCCTCCCACTGTGAGAGCTTTTCTGTCTTCTCAATAAATCCTGCTTAAGAAAAAAAAAAATCACCCAAAATAAAAAGAACAAGAAATAAGCAAAACTGTACATTTCAACTTCTAAGAAATTAGGGGAACTGTGAAGTCCTAGTCTCCAACCCTGAGGAAGGGCCACCAGGTGCAGAAGGGTGGATGGGCGTAGGGAGACATGGGGAACACCCAGCCTACACCCTAGACACGCCACAGAGGAAGGAAATCAGACAAAAGATAAAACTGGAGATCAAATGTATAATAATCAGAAAAGATGCAATAAAGTTATCATGGTTTACAAAAGTGGTTAATTTCAAGGAAAACCCAAGAAATGCATTTAAAATGGCCTAAAAAATGAGAATTTAGTAAGGTAGCTGGGCACAAAATTAGCATAAAGAAGTAACCCTAGCTGGGCTTGGTGGCTCAGCCTGTAATCCCATGCTTTGGGAGGGTGAGGTGAGTGTATTGCCTGATCCCACGGGTTCGAGACCCGCCTGGGCAACTTGGCGAGACCTCATCTCTACAATAAATCAAAAACTAGCTGGGTGTGGCAGCGCGCGCCTGTGGTTCCAGCTACTTGGAAGGCCGAGGCGGAAGGATGGCCGGAGCCCAGCAGGTCGAGGCTGCGGTGGCCGGGAGCGGCCACTGCACTCCAGTCTGGGTGACAGAGTGAGACTCCAACTCAAAATAAGTAAATAAATAAATAACCCTATAATGAAAAAAAGACACCATTTACAGAATATCAGGCAGATAAATTACCTTGCAATGAATATTTAAAGAAATGCTGTATCAACAGACAGTAATATCAGTACCCTTAATAGGAATAATCAACATCAAGATGCCCCTTCCATGTTCCCTCTTTATTAACACACACTAGTTAAGCAAACTACAAAGAGAATTCTGAGGTGAAGCTAGAAGGGGTGATTTGATGATGCACAAAACAAAAGGGCAATATCACGGGGGTGGAGAGCTGGCCAGTGGTGGGCAGGGGCTGAGTGAGGCACAGCCTGAGGCAACTTGGGGTGATGGATACGCAATCCCAAACATCCGTCAAAACCCACAGAAACGTAAGTTACAGGGAATGGGTTCGACTGAATATAAATTTTAAAGTAAATCAAAGAATAAAAAAAATAATACATAAGAGGCAAAAACTTCTAAAAATGAAAAGTATGGAGGGGAAACTAGCTCTACCGTAAAAACATATCATGAAGCTACTACAATCTAAATAGTGTGGCCCTGGCAGATGAGCAGACCGATCCATGAAAGCAATTATAAGTCCAGACATGGACCCAAGTACATACAGAAGTCTAGCAGATAACATGTGAAATTCAGAGATAAAAGAGAGTTTTAAATAAATGGTGATGGGCAGCAGTATAGAAAGAAAAAAAAAGCTGAACCCCACCTACCTTTTATCAAAATGAATTGTAGTTGGACTCCAGTTGAATGAAGAATGTAAACATGAAACATAAAATTGTAAAAACATTAGGAAAAAAATGAAATAATTCTTTTATATAGACTAGATCTGAAAAGATACTTATATATCCACAAAGCCTGCCTCTGGGGAAGATTAGGAGACTTACACTGGAACTCTTTGTGTTTAATTACCTATTTCGAAAGTATGCATAAAACAACTTTTGCATTTTCTGCTCCTAACCATCAACTTAATCAAGAGCTCACCATAAAACATGTTTCTCACAAAAAACATCTAAACACCTGATTTAGAAATACTATGCATAACATACAGCTCACAGTACAATGCCCGACATACAAAAGGTGTTTCAAATGAAAAGAGGCAGCTATTATGTTATTTGTCATGGACTTCCCACCACACAAATATGTATTTTGAAATGTGTCCTCAGTATTTTCAAATTTGGTAACCCGAGATGTGGTATCACTGCACGAAATAAAAATGTCAGTCAGACAACACCCGATTAATCAAAGTCTGAAGTAACATCATCCAGAAACCTCAGCACCTGGCCCCAGTCCCTCTGCTCTCACCCTCCAGGCCAACCATCCTTCCCTCTCCAACTCCTTGCTTCCCCATCCAACTCCCTGCTTCTTCCTCCCTATTCCCAGCCTCCCCCTCCTGATTTCCTGTTTCCCCTTCCCTGTAAAGACATGGTTTCTTCTCCATGTGAAGACCTCTGCCCCATCTCTTCCTACCGAAATCATTCTTCTAGTGGGACCAGCTCAAATCCTATCTATCTGCAAAGCTCTCTGCAAACTATGTGGCCAGGTTTATTATACACACATGCACAAAGAAAGGAAGCAAAAGAGAGGAAAAGATACAAAGACAGATGATCAACTTAAAAAGTTATTTATTAAACACATTAAACACAACTGAAAGTATATTTAAAAGTTCAACATTACCGGATCCCTTCTGAAATATCCATTCTGAAAACAAGTATTTTGTCAAATTTTCTAGTGATAAGAGAAATGAAAGAAATTGAACAGATTAAAAAACATTCTTAAACAAACAGTAAAGCACACAATAAATTCAGAAATAAAAACGAAAACATGCAATCATAGAAACTGTTAACCAAAATGTTTCATATATGTTTTAAATGCTTCTGGTATACTCAAGTGAGAGTCAAGGTGTCTCAGTAGAAGTTAACAAACAATATACAAACTCACCATTTTAAAGGTGTTACACTGTTTTACAGAAATAATTTCAGAAAGAACATGTGATGGGTGTGCCAACTGTTCATATTTAGCAAAACATATTTTACATATGAACATATTCCTTTATACTTACTAGAAAACAAACAATTTATAATTAAAAAATCTTGATTTGAGAACGCCTGTGGATTTGAGAGGTCTCCTAAATTCCAACATAATTGCCAAATGTGCTACTGAAGGATAGTTGCTCAAAAATATTTTTTAAAAAAGAATTGCTTTAAAAAATTTCAGTATTTTAAAGCAAAGGAAATATAATGTATTCTTTGTTCATAAATTCTAAAGCTTAGTTTCTATGGTTAACACAAAAAAATGGCGCACTAGGGAAGAGGCCTACAGAAAAGCCTTGGACTGCACAGCGGTTCCGGATGGCATCCTACAGTCCTTCGCTGGAAGCCTGGTCTCACGATCTGGCAGCTGCTTCCATGGAGAATGTAGTTTTGCCCCATCACTTATCACGGGTTTTCAAACATTACTAACCATGGCAGCACGGGAGACCATGGCGTGAAGGGCCCCAGTGGACACAGGCCCCTCTCAATAGAGGCCTGCTTTGTGTGCATGTTAGCCTATCCAGAAGACACAACACACCTTCCTGCTCAGATCTTGACTATACATCACGTCTGCCACATATTGAGACTGGAGGGCTCTGCCTCTCTAGGGGCCACCCTCCCCCGTTCCCATCCCACAGAGGACCATGTCTCTCTGGCTCTGCTCAGTCTGACAGGGAAGGAGAGCGGACGGAGCGGCCGCTGGCGGGGCTGGCCAGTGGGAAGGGCCCCTTGTCCTTGTCCTTGCTGTCATGCTTGTGCCGGTGCTTGTGCCGGTGTTTGTGCTTCTTCTTCTTCTTCTTGTGCTCATGGTGGTGGTGATGGTGGTGGTCACCGTGTCTGGAGGATGCGGTTTCCTTCGTGAACACTGAGAGGGCAGCTGCCGCCGGGTGCACACCCACCTCCAAGGGTGGCTGTTCTTTACCTGCAAGATCAAAATACCCATGAGTTCCAGCTGGTGAGAAGGACAGCAAGCCAGAGCCAACTGATGCCAGGACATCCTAGGAGAGGCCCAAGGGCCAGCTGCATCCCCATCTAACATCCGCTGGGAGCAGTTTCTAACATGTGGCAGGACCCTGAGAGTTTAGCTCCTTACAGTCCACATATGACAACACATACCAGTGTCACCAAATCATCCTTTAAAAAGCACAATTTTGCATGCATGATGCGGACAGTAGTAATAAGTGTGTGCTGCAGAGAAAGACCCACACTGGTCAGCAAGATGTAACGTCCTCAGCTGGAGGCTGTCCTGAGGCACGGGGAATGGCTGCACATTGATGCTGCATCACGGTCCACATGAGATCATACACAGATGCTTCATCACATGGGTCCACATGTGGCTGCACACCAACCCTGCATAACATGGGTCTAACCCCACGGGTCCACATACCAAGCCTGCATCACACGGGTCTCATCCTGCGGGTTTACACCCGGCAGCACACCAACACTGCAACACGCAAGTCTCACCCCGCGGGTCCATATGCAGTTGCACACTGACCCTGCATCATATGGGTGCACACATGGCCATGCACCAACACTGCATCACATGGGTCCACACGCAGCAGCACACCGATGCTGCAACTTATTAGTCTCATCTTGTGGGTTCATATGTGGCCACACACTGACCCTGCACCATATGGGTGCACACGTGGCCACACAGCAATGCTATATCACATGGATCCAACATGACTACACACCGATCCTGCCTCACATGGGTCTCACTCCACGGGTCTACACCCGGTTGCACACTGACCCTTTATCACACGGATCTTATTCTTCAGGTTCACTTAGATTGGATTTTTTCTGACCAGATGCAGATTGAACACAGTACTCAAAGGCTGCAAAGCCTGTCTCTCAGGAGGTTGCCTTTTGTATTGCAGGTCCTGTTCTACAGGGTGGCTGCAGGACCTGCATGCAGAATTCTGGTCTACATGGGGTATCTCAGAAGCAATCCTCACACAGACAGGGATATTGGATGTCATTTGTGCCACCTGTAGAACCACTTATACACATACAAACATGTGATTCTGTTACTGGTAAGGATGTCCCAGTGAAAATCCAACAACCTTATGGCTCCTGAGGACGACTTCTAGAAGAGATGGGCAAGGGGAACTCTGAGAGGATCCACTACACACAGCTTCAGACACCCAGAAAAGGTGGGGCGTCCACAAAGGAATGTCTCTACACAAAGATGACAGGATCATCAGCACAAAGAAAGGCGCTGAGAACAAGGAAACTCAGGCTGGACACCAGGCTGCCATATTCAACCTCCTGTGTGCACCTACTTCTCCACACCCATGATCATCTCAGAAGTAGGCGGAAGGGCCTTCAAGGCTCCCACAGCTCCCACAACCATCAGCCCTGGAATCATAACACAGTCCTCAGCCTCTGTGTGCACATACTTCTCCGAATCCACAATCATCACAGAAGGTGGAAGAGCTCCCAAGCTCACACAGCTCCCACACCTGCCAGCCTGGAAGTCATAACACAGTCCTCTGATGCCAGTGTTTAAAAGCCTTCCCTGCAGACTCAGGCCTTGCTATACTAAGAAGCCATGCTCTCTACTATCACTGGTTAATGGTGCTGCCTCACATGCGGCTGACCCCACACATGCTGCCCTGACACAGCACAGACCCTGTCCCTTCTAGAGCCCCTGCTGAGTCTCACACATACCTCTCAAGCTTGCCTGACCCCAATCCTGCCTGAAATGAGATTAGTTCCTCACTGGATATAGTTCCAGTCTCCTACTAGTCACTGGCATCTCCAGTACCCACGGGCTAAGTGTCAAATCTGTCTCTGACATAGTTCACAGCTCAGAGCACCAGAGGTTGATGTTGCCCCAAGGGTTTTGTGGCAATGTCTGGAGACATTTTGTTGCTGGCATTCTTGTGGGTGGAGGCCAGGGGGTATGCAAATCCCCTGCAGTGTACAAGCTAGCCCTACAACAGAGTTATCGTGCCCAAGTTGTCATCTGTGTTCAGGCCGGGAAACACTTCCTAAAAACACAGCTTATGGTACTATCTACCAGAGAACTCAGTTGGTTCTACTGAAAGAACAAAAGCCAAACTCCTTGGGTTTCAGTGCAGCAATTTCTGAAAATAAATATTTTAAAATCCAAATGAGATTTAAAAAAAAAAATAGACTTTAAAGCAGTCATTTTTTATCTTTCTTAAAAAGTCACTTCTTGGCACTAATTTTGATTCAAATCAGCTTGAAAGTCATGGTTTTCAGCACCACAAGCACCACCAAGTTGGTTTTCTGAAGACTACAGGTATACAGTCACTGGAGTGCCACCCTGGCCGGGTCAGCGTGCCTTCTGTGCCTGCCCTGTCCTTCCGTGTGCTGCGGCCTTGCCATCACAGCCCATCAACACCCATTTCTGCTTGGCATGCTCGGCCCTGACACTTGTCTGACAGTCATTCACCTAACAGACATTAGAATGCTCTGGGGCTGGGAAAGAGCCATGACCTGAAGCCCCCAGCCCTCTTCGGCCTGGAGCTCACAGGGTAGCCAAGGGCACACTGAACCAACATGCCTAGTGGTAATGGGCAAGCAGGCACACTGTGGGCACCTGAATTAGCTGGGCAGCGGGTAAGTTCTCCACAGAAGTCAGGGTCGGGCTGGAATCCAAAGAAGGGAGGGGAAAGGACACGTCAGTCTCCTCAATAATCTAAAATTTAGCTCGGATAACTCTTTGGAAAGTTTTCTCCAAACTGCCCAAAAGGACTGGGTTCCTCCATGTGTCCATAGCACCATACAGATGGGAATTAAGGCATGGGGAGACCTTGAGCTTCCTCAAGGGGCTGGCAGGTGTGACTGTGAGCCTATGGCACGTGACTCCAGACTCTGCTGTGACCCACCGCACTGCATCATATCATTCCCTCAATCTGAGGTTCTTCCATTAAACTGACAGCCAGTTTAATGAAGGCAGAAAGCAAGCCTGTCTCTCTTTGGGTGTGTGCCAGTGTACAGCCTAGTTTCTGACACACTGTCTCTCCTCCCTACCCTGACAAGGCATGCTCAAGGAACGAATGACTGAATACAACACATGTATACAACAGTGTGTTTCTCAGGTGAACTTAGTCCAATAGAGTATCACTAAAACACATGAACTGATCTGGGGAGAGGGGAGCTGTTCTAGACCTTCCACCAGCCACATTCACTGACTCCAGATGCCCTGTGGGTCAAGCACTGTGTCAGTTTTTTAGACAAAGGAACAAATCAAAGTTTTTGTCCTCCCAGATTATTAACATTTTAGGATCACAAAATTATATTTTTTAATAGCTGTGATTTTTAAAAATAAAGACACAATAATACTAGTGAAAAAGCTAAATAGATTTTATATATATATATATATATATATATATATATATATATATAAAGCAAGTTTGGGCATCAGTATCTTCTATAATAACTGGTACCCAGATAGTCTTTAAAGGAACAAAAATTTTGAGAGATTATATGATTTATAGCTTCAGTTAAATGTGGCACTACATGATTTTACTTTAGATTTTAATTAAGTGAGTTGCATTAAGGCATTCCTGATTCCATAAACACAGGAAACAGTCCCCTACCTAATAGAGTATGTAACCAGGTGATAAGGAAAAGCAGCAAGAGATTTTATAGCCTTTGTGAACACACTCATTAGCTGCCAGCTTCCTGTGTAATCACTTTCCTCCAACAAACTCTGCAGTTTCCAGTTGGCTACTTGCACTCTTGAGAGGTGGAGGTTCTTTTCTGTACTTCAGAGAAGTTTTCATCATCTAATCCTAAATATCTACCAAGATACTTGGATTCCAGAAAAGCCAATAATTTATATTGGAACCTGTACATTTTGGCACAGGCAACTGGCAAACACACAACTAGTGCTTGGAAGTATAATCTTTCCAAGGCACATGTACAACCACTCCAAAAGCAAATCAAATCTATTTGGTCCTATGCTTGGTTAAAGACATATGAATTAAAGTTCTATAATTCCCTTGACTTACATAAGGTCTATGGACAGGATATTCACAAGATGAGCCTGAAACAGTGGGAAAATAGCACAGAAGTTTGAATTGTTAAAAGGACCAAGGAGTCACCTTACAAGGCTCCCACCATCTAAAGATGGGACACTCTGAATACTGATAAGGATAATAACTGTAATGGACTGAAACTGATCATCACTGGTGAATGCTAGTCAGCCTACTCATTATTTTGAAAATTATTAAATAGAATTAAGCATTTATCATTATTTTCCTATATTATATATTTCCTATATAATCTATACTACTGGGTAATAATAGATGAAGAAAAATTTAGCTTTATAGAAATAATCCAGGTTATAAATAAAAAAATGAAAATATGAATTGCAATATCATCATCATCATCATTATCTTGCAACACTTAATGAACTGAAGAATCTAAGGTCTGAACATTTTTTTCTTTTAATTTTTTTTATTTTAAAGATGTGGGGTACAATTCAGGGTTAGGTATACAAATGTTCATTATGCAGGTACCTTTGTTAATGAAGTATGCACCCGCTTCCCCAGGCAGATTCCCACTACTGCCAATCCCGTTTCCCCACCCCATCTCAGCTGTTTTCCACTATGCCAATCAATCTCTTATAGTATTACAATAATTGTTCAAGGTCTGCTTATGAATGAGAACACGTGATATTCAGTTTTTTTGTTTCTGTGAAAGATATTTCAGCATTATAGACTCTAAGCCCATCCAGGTTGCTGTGAAGTTCACAATTTTGTTCTTCTTTATGGCTACATAATATTCCATTGTGTATACTGTACCACATTTTTTTATCTAGTCCTCTTTTGATGGGCAATATGGCTAGTTCCATGTTCTTGTTACTGTGAACAATGCTGCGATTAACATATGTGTGCAGGTTTCTTTTTCATAGAGTGGTTTGAGTTCTTTCGGGTATATTCCCAGTAGGGGGGTTGTGGGGTCGTATGGAAGGTCAATTTTTAGATCTTTTAGGAGTCGCCACACTGTTTTCCACAGAGGCTGTACTAGTTTACACTCCCCCCAACAGTGTAAAAGTGTGCCCTTTTTGCCGCATCCTCTCCAGCATCTACTGATTTTTGAGTTACTGATGAGTCATCCTGACTGGAGTTATGTGGTAATCTCAGTGTAGTTTTTAAATTTTTTTATTTTTATTTTTTGAGTTGGAGTCTCACTTGGTCGCCCAGACTGGAGTGCAGTGGCCGCTCCCGGCCACCGCAGCTTTGCCTGCTGGGCTCCGGCGATCTTTCCGCCTCAGCCTTCCGAGTAGCCGGAATTACAGGCACGCCCGGCTGAATTTTTGATTTATTGTAGAGATGAGGTCTCGCTGCCCAGGAAGGTCTCAAACCCACGGGCTCAGCCAATCCACTCACCTTAGCCTCCCAAAGGTGCGGGATTACAGGCTGAGCCACCGAGCCCGGCTCTCAGTGTAGTTTTAATTTGCATTTCTTTGATGACCGGTGAGGCTGAGCATTTTTTCATGTATCTGTTGGCTGCTTGTACGTTTTCTTTTGAGAACTGTCTATTCATATCTTTTGCCCACTTTGTAATGGGGCTGTTTGTTTTTTCTTTTTTGGCATGTTTGGGTTCCTTGTAGATCCTAGATGTTCGGCCTTTGTCAGAAATACAGTTGGCAAATATTTTTTCCCAGTTTGTGGACTGTCTCCCTGCTTTCTTGATGGTTTCTTTGGCTTTGCAGAAGCTTGTCTGTTTGATGAGGTCCCACTTGTCTATCTTATCTCTCATGGCATGGGTGCTTGGGGTTTTGAACAGGAATTGATTGCCAGTTTCAATTTCCATAAGGCTATCTCCTGCATTTTCTAAGGTTCTTATAGTTTGAGGTTTTACATTTAGGTCTTTGATCCATTTAGAGCTGATCTTTGTGTATGGTGATGGGTAGGGATCTTGTTTTAATCTTCTGCATGTGGTCAGCC